>NC_133375.1:42840562-42906330 GCF_049309525.1 Garra rufa
GATGAAATAACACTACTCATGTTATGAAGCAATGCAAATTATGTATCTGAATAATAACTGCAACAAAAATAATTACTGTAAGCTATAAAGTAAATTTACATAAAGTACAATACAAATCTAATATAGTAGTAATGTTACAGCTTATAATTAATATACTACAAAATTGCATAATTGAAGTATATAAGCATGATATAAATGTTTTAATCTATCAATCTATATTAAATATAATACAATAGTCTATTATTGTGTTATTATAGTACAGCATAGCTAAATATAATATGAATTTTATATATTTTTTGTTACATTATACTATATTAATAAAAATATACCCTATATATAGCCATGTAATATATATTAAAAGTAGAATAAAATTTCTATCTATTATACTATATATATAAATTTAAGTACAATTTATGTCAAATTTAATATTGTATTTTATACATTTCTAATATAGTTATACTGTATATTTACACACACACACACACACACACACACACACACATATATAGAGAGATTTATTAATTTAAATATAATATATAAAAATATAAGAATGATCTATATAAAATATATTATTGTATTTTATAATTACTATATTTTTTTCACTATTCATAATCTCATATATATATATAAATGTATACAGTTTACTATATTAATAAAAATATAGTTGTGTAATATATAAAAAGAAATATTGTAATACTTTATGTATACAAGTTTACTCAAAAAAAATATAATATCTACTATACTACGTTATACTGTTTTTATTTAATATCTACTAAATGTAGTAGTATGTTATTGTATAATATTTCAATATATTATATACTATATTATACTATATTATGTATTATACTCAATTATACTAAATTAATATATATATTATATTATATTATATTATATATATATTATATATATATATATATATATATATATATATATATATATATATATATATATATATATATATATATATAAATTTAAGTATAATTTGTCAAATTTAATATTGTATTTTATATAGAAGTATTATAGAAGTATATTATATTTATTCTAAAATATAAATATTTATATTATTACACATTTAAAATACTAATATTAAACTATAAAAATACAAAAATCCATTCTTCCTAAAAACTAAAAGCAGTGAAATAAATAATCTTGAACAGAGGAGTATTTTTTCCCTGGGAAACTGCTGTGCTTTTCAGAGTAATGCATTGTGATTTTTCAGCTTCAGGTGGGATTTCTCTTGTGATGTAGACAGCGGCCGCGATGAATGAACACGCAGGAGGGAATACATATGGCGAAGGAATTTCGGACTTCATTCCCAGACAGCTGATCTCCTTTGAAAGTGCTGGATCATAAATTAAACATATGCATTTTAATAAAGCAGCGCTGGGAACGTGTATCCTTGTGCTTCCGGCTGGTTTTATGAACGATTCTGCTGGATTTGTTTCAGCTTGTGAATGGAGGCGATGAGAGCCGCATCCAGAAAGCGAAGGAGTAACGAGGAATAGTTAATGTGAAGGTCACTAAAGTGGCAGGTTCACAAAGGTTAAGCCCTAGGAACCGCTTCATTAGCAGGATAAACCCATCCGAGGCAGGAAAACACTAAATGGGACGCTTGGTTTTCAAATGTCAGAGAATACATTTGCATTTATCATACTTTGTACTGGTGCTTTTTATTTTTTACATATGAATGTCTTGATGGATAACCCATACGGCAAAAAAAGATTTTTTTTTTTTGGCCAAAATGTATTGTAAATATATGCTAAATAATGAAATATTATTTTGAAATTGAAAATATATTTCAAAAATTTTTCAGGTGCTAGAAAATACATTTACAATCTTATAGACTACATAATGCAAATATGGATGCAAAAGCATACTAGAGATATTATTAATCATAAATACATAAATACTACAATTTATAATGAGTTAATTGTGTCTAATTTCATAAAATATTGAAACATTGTATAGTATATTCTTTGCTGATGTATAAGTCATGTTTTTAAGTTAAGTTTTTCTTAATTTGTGTCGCGAATTTGTTTACTTGGATTGAAAATGTGCAGGGCAAAATATTTTTTTAAATGCTTTTATAAATACATTAATATGTTTAAAAAATATACAAAAAGGCCAAAAATATATTTACATAAATATTTACGCACACACACACAAATAATAAATTTAAATTAAATTAAAAAAGAGCATTTTTTTTTTCTTAAGAAATTAAGACATAAAAAATTTATTAAATCAAAAATTATTTATTAAATAAATAATATTCTAATTTTAAAGATACAATTTAAAACAAAATTATTATCATTACTTTTCTTTAAATACTACTTTTTAGTTATATAGACACTATAATCTATAATCTTAAAATTCTTATTTCACTTTTTCTTTTTCTTATTTCAGTCTTTTAAAAATATGTATACATATTATTATTATTATTTATAGCCATATTGATATAATATTAACATTTCTGCCAAATTGTGCAGTCTTAGTCCAATAGTAATATTTCTCGTTTTGATTTTATTTAGTAATTTTATTATTTTTATTTAATAATAATAATAATATATATGAAATATATTTATACATATATTTTGTATTATTATTATTATTATTATTTATAGCCATATTGATATAATACTCCAATATTAATATTTCTCATTTTGATTTTATTTAGTAATTTTATTATTTTTATTTAATAATAATAATAATAATATATGAAATATATTTATACATATTTATTATTATTATTATTATTATTAATAGCCATATTGATATAATATAAAATTTTCTGCCAAATAGTGCAGTCTTAGTCCAATTAGTCCAAAAAGTAAAACATCCTTATTATTCTTTTATTTAGTAATTTTATTATTTTTATTTAATAATTATAATGATATATTTGGCATTGTTTATACACATTACACACTGTAAAAAGTTTTCACCAGTTTCAACTTAAAAACTTAAGTTTAGCAGCTGCCTTAAGATTTTAAGTTAAATCAACTTAAGTCATTTAAACTCACAAGTTATATCAACTCATTTTTATTGTAATTGTAAAATGTAAGTTATAATGACTTGTAGTTTTAAGCTGATTTAACTTAAAAACTTAAGGCAGTTGCTGAACTTAAAAACCTAAGTTGAATCTGGTGAAAACCTTTTACAGTGCATATATTTATATATTTTTCATTATTATTACAATTATTCATAGCCATATTGATATCATATTACCAAATAGTAATATTTCTTTATTTTGTCATTTAGTGCTTTTAATATTTTTATTTAATATTTGAAATATATATATATATATATATATATATATATATATATATATATATATATATATATACATATATATATATATATATATATTTCTTACATATTTATTTTATTTTAAACATATTTATAAATATATTTATAAAGAATGCATTTGAAATATATTTAATGTTTTTTTTTGTTTTTTTGGCTGTATGGCAGCTACTGTTTCTATTGTGCATCTCGAGGGTGACATGAAAGGAGTAAAAAGCTAAAAAAGTCAAAGCTGTTTTGAAAAAAAAAATAACTTGAGACGCCAGTGGCTTCAAACCTCCGGAAGGTCTCAGAAGCGCAGCGCGTTAATTAAGCAAAGAAATAAAAACTGACCCAGCTGGTGTTGCTCCAATCAAACCTTTTGTCGGCGCTCTGGGAAACAGTAAACGATCGCGGTGTGTGCGGAGGGTTTACGGCGTAAGTGCTTCGAAATTGCCCAGAGCAGCGCAAAACAACAAAGAAAAGATGAAGTTTGCTGTAGTGGCTTGATATTCCACACAGCAAACGCACACGAGACACCTTGAAACGCATTCTGCATGGCTTATCCTGCGCTTCATATCTGTGCTGCGTTCATCACGTCGGTCCCACACATAAAGTTAAATGGCTTGTTTAGATTGGCCGTCTCTGAGAAAATCCCAGGCCGCTCCAGCGCGGTGAGGTCATTGAGGAGCCGTCAATACGGATTACGGCAAATTGCTCGGCTGTCTGTGGGAGCTCAGGACCGACGGCTCGGGTACGACTGCGAGAGAATTGTGTGCAATTTAAAGGTGCGTTTTCCCTGCTGACAAGCCCCTAATTGAGGATAAAGGCTCTTTTCAGGTGCCCACAGCTGTAGAGTCATTACAGCTTTGATTTGAATGCGATTTCTTCTGCTAAAACCGACCTGGATCGAATTATCCCTGACGTTTAGGAGAACGTGTCGCTCTCCGAGCCTTTCGAGCGCCATCAGGAAGACATCACGGGTGTAAAAATCAATGTTCCCGATTCACACGTTCAGGCGAAAACCTCTTGTAATCACATCGGCTAAATGAGCAACATGTGCTGACACGCTTACAGCATTTTAGGAAGCAATCGCTTCTTTAAAGCAGTCAAATGTTGAAACTCACCGCCCGTTAACTAAATAACCAGCGTCACTATCTCTCTTTATCTCATGGTAACCCAAACCTCTGAGCAGATACGGATGCCAGATTGGATTCACGCGTGAAGCATTTCTTAGAAATGAATATCATCTACAAAGTCAAGAGTTAAAAGGATAGTTTAGCCAGAAATGTACAAAAAAGACATTTTTAAGGTCAATGTTATTGCCTGAATTTAGTCCTTTCTGCTCACAGAGGCTGCATTTATTTGATTAAAAATTCTGTAAAATTTGTAAAAATGTGAAATATTATTATAATTTCAGATAGCCATTTTCTTTTCGAATGTATATTAAAATGTAATTTATTTCTGTGATTAAAGCTGGATTTTCAGCATCATTACTCCAGTCTTCAGTGTCACATGATCCTTCGGAAATCATTCTGATTTTATCAACATTTATTTGATTAAAAATACAGTAAAATCAGTAAAAATCTGAAATATTATTATAATTTCAAATAACCATTTTCTATGTGAATATATATTAAAATGTAATTTATTTCTGAGATCAAACCTGAATTTTCAGCATCATTACTTCAGTCTTCAGTGTCACACGATCCTTCAGAAATCATTCTGATTTGCTATTCGAGAAACATTTTTGATTATTATCAACATTTATTTGATTAAAAGTACAGTAAAATCAGTAAAAATGTGAAATATTATTATAATTTCAAATAGCCATTTTCTATGTGAATATATATTAAATTGTAATTAATTTCTGTGATCAAACCTGAATTTTCAACATCATTACTTCAGTCTTCAGTGTCCCATGATCCTTCAGAAATCATTCGAATATGCTGATTTGCTGCTCAAGAAACATTTCTGATTATTATCAGCATTTATCTGATTAAAAATATACTAAAATCTGTAAAAATGCTAAATATTATTATAATTTCAAAAGGCCATTTTCAATGTGAATATATATTAAAATGCAATTTATTTCTGTGATCAAAGCTGAATTTTTTGCATCATTACAATCTTCACAGTCACATGATCCTTCAGAAATCATTCTAATATGCTGATTTGCTGCTCAAGAAACATTTCTAATTATTATCAACATTTATTTGATTAAAAATACAGTAAAATCTGTAAAAATGTGTAATAGTATTATAATTTCAAATAACCATTTTCTATGTGAATATATATTCAAATGTAATTTATTTCTGTGATCAAAGCTGAATTTTCAGCTGTCACATGATCCTGATCATTCTAATATGCTGATTTGCTGTTCAAAAAAACATTTCTGATTATTACCAATGTTGAAAACAGTCGTGCTGCCCAATATTTTTGTGGAAACTGTAAAACTTTTATTTTTCAAGATCTTTGATAAATAGAAAGTTCAAAAGAACAGCATTTATTTAAAAATAGAAATCTTTTATAACATTTTAAATGTCTTTGCTGTCACTTTTGACTAATGTAATGCATCCTACCACCTCTTAACTAAATAACTAGTGTCACACTCACTTTCTTTATCTTGCGGTAACCCAAACCTTTCGGCTGATATGGACAACGGATTGGTTTCACACATGAATCATTTCTTAGAAATTTATATCATTCAAAATGTCAAGAGTTAAAAGCATAGTTTAGCCAGAATTGAAAACTCCTCATTTGCTAAAGAAGAAATGTTGAAGGTCAATGTTGTCAAACGCCAGTGTTTTTCAAAATATCTTCTACAGAAGAAAGTCATACAGGTTTGAAGGTCTTTTCTGCTCAAGGCTGCATTTATTTTACTAAAAATACGGTAAAATCTGTAAAAATGTGAAATCATTATAATTTTAAATAGCCATTTTCTATGTGAATATATATTAAAATGTAATTTATTTCTGTGATCAAAGCTGAATTTTCAGCATCATTACTTCAGGCTTCAGTGTCACATGATCCTTCAGAAATCATTCTAATATGCTGATTTGCTTCTTAAAAAACATTTCAGATTTTTATCAACATTTATTTGATTAAAAATACAGTAAAATCAGCATTTTTTTAATATTATTCTAATTTCAAAAGGCTGTTTTGTATGTGAATATATATTCAAATGCAATTTATTTCTGTGATTTTAAAATTGAATTTTCTGCATCATTACTCCAGTCTTCAGTGTCGCATGATCCTTCAAAAATCATTCTAATATGCTGATTTGCTGCTTATATTTATTTGATTAAAATTTGAAATATTATTACAATTTCAAATAGCCATTTTCTATAATAATATATTAAAATGCAATTTATTTCGGTGATCAAAGCTGAATTTTCAGCATCATTACATCAGTGTTCATTGTCACATGATCTTTCAGAAATAACTCAGATCTTTCATCTTTTCAGGAATAATTCTAAATAAACATTTATGATTATTAATGTTGAAAAGTTTATATTTTTGTGGAAACAGTGATATATTTTATTTTTCAGGATTTTTGATGAATAGAAGGTTTAAAAGAACAGTGTTTATTTGAAAGAGATGTCTTTACTGTAACTTTTGACCAATTTAATGCATCCTTGATGAGTGCAAGTATTAATTTCTTTCTTTCAAAAAAGAAAACAAGCTTTTGAATGGCATAAAGACATAAATCATCACCGCATGTAGTGAAATGTTGATTTAGTCTGAGGATAAGCGCTGACTGTCATAACCACAGCTAACTTTATGTTTATGTTTCGGTGGCTGATTTCAACCAATGTTTAATCTGCTGGAAGCCTGTTTATGAAACGGATAGTTAAAAAAACTAAATTCTGAGTGAATGAGCTACATCAAAATCCACTTTAAACATACACCTGTTAAGGACATGCTATGAATTGCAACAGACAGGGTTTGTACAGATACTGTAAAATTAAATTCCAGGACTTTCAAGTACTTTTCAAGCACTACTTTTTTTGATTTTCAAGGACTTCAATTACAGATCTCACTTATCAAACAATGTCTTTCAAATTCTAAAAAGATCAATTGATTATTAAAAATATACTAATAAAACAAAATGGTAACCACAAATTAACCATGCTTGTCCTACACTAACCACAGTTTAACCATTGTAATTGGTTACACAAAAAAAACAAAGCTACTACACTTTTAATAATTAAGAAATAAAATAAAAATAATAAATAATAATAATAATAAAAATTTAGGGAGTAACTCAATATTGTAACGCATTACTTTCCATAAAAAGTAACTAAGTAACGTAATTAGTTACTTTTTAGGGAGTCACTCAATATTGTAACGCATTACTTTCCACAAAAAGTAACTAAGTAACGTAATTAGTTACTTTTTAGGGAGTCACTCAATATTGTAACGCATTACTTTCCACAAAAAGTAACTAAGTAACGTAATTAGTTACTTTTTTAGGGAGTCACTCAATATTGTAACGCATTACTTTCCATAAAAAGTAACTAAGTAACGTAATTAGTTACTTTTTTAGGGAGTAACTCAATATTGTAACACATTACTTTCCATAAAAAGTAACTAAGTAACGTAATTAGTTACTTTTTTAGGGAGTAACTCAATATTGTAACACATTACTTTCCATAAAAAGTAACTAAGTAACGTAATTAGTTACTTTTTTAGGGAGTAACTCAATATTGTAACACATTACTTTCCATAAAAAGTAACTAAGTAACGTAATTAGTTACTTTTTTAGGGAGTAACTCAATATTGCAACACATTACTTTCCATAAAAAGTAACTAAGTAACGTAATTAGTTACTTTTTTAGGGAGTCACTCAATATTGTAACACATTACTTTCCATAAAAAGTAACTCATTAACGTAATTTGTTACTTTTTTAGGGAGTCACTCAATATTGTAACGCATTACTTTCCACAAAAAGTAACTAAGTAACGTAATTAGTTACTTTTTAGGGAGTCACTCAATATTGTAACGCATTACTTTCCATAAAAAGTAACTCATTAACGTAATTTGTTACTTTTTTAGGGAGTCATTCAATATTGTAACGCATTACTTTCCATAAAAAGTAACTAAGTAACGTAATTAGTCACTTTTTAGGGAGTAACTCAATATTGTAACGCATTACTTTCCATAAAAAGTAACTAAGTAACGTAATTAGTTACTTTTTTTAGGGAGTAACTCAATATTGTAACACATTACTTTCCATAAAAAGTAACTCATTAACGTAATTTGTTACTTTTTTAGGGAGTCATTCAATATTGTAACGCATTACTTTCCATAAAAAGTAACTAAGTAACGTAATTTGTTACTTTTTTAGGGAGTCACTCAATATTGTAACGCATTACTTTCCATAAAAAGTAACTAAGTAACGTAATTAATTACTTTTTTTAGGGAGCAACTCAATATTGTAACGCATTACTTTCCATAAAAAATAACTAAGTAACATATTAGTTACTTTTTTAGGGAGTAACTCAATATTGTAACGCATTACTTTCCATAAAAAGTAACTAAGTAACGTAATTAGTTACTTTTTTAGGGAGTAACTCAATATTGTAACACATTACTTTCCATAAAAAGTAACTCATTAACGTAATTTGTTACTTTCTTAGGGAGTCATTCAATATTGTAACGCATTACTTTCCATAAAAAGTAACTAAGTAACGTAATTTGTTACTTTTTTAGGGAGTCACTCAATATTGTAACGCATTACTTTCCATAAAAAGTAACTAAGTAACGTAATTAATTACTTTTTTAGGGAGCAACTCAATATTGTAACGCATTACTTTCCATAAAAAATAACTAAGTAACATATTAGTTACTTTTTTAGGGAGTAACTCAATATTGTAACGCATTACTTTCCATAAAAAGTAACTCATTAAAGTAATTAGTTACTTTTTTAGGGAGTAACTCAATATTGTAACGCATTACTTTCCATAAAAAGTAACCAAGTAACGTAATTAGTTACTTTTTTAGGGAGTAACTCAATATTGTAACGCATTACTTTCCATAAAAAGTAACCAAGTAACGTAATTAGTTACTTTTTTAGGGAGTAACTCAATATTGTAACGCATTACTTTCCATAAAAAGTAACCAAGTAACGTAATTAGTTACTTTTTTAGGGAGTAACTCAATATTGTAACGCATTACTTTCCATAAAAAGTAACTCATTAACGTAATTTGTTACTTTTTTAGGGAGTAACTCAATATTGTAACACATTACTTTCCATAAAAAGTAACTAAGTAACGTAATTAGTTACTTTTTTAGGGAGTAACTCAATATTGTAACACATTACTTTCCATAAAAAGTAACTAAGTAACGTAATTAGTTACTTTTTTAGGGAGTCACTCAATATTGTAACACATTACTTTCCATAAAAAGTAACTCATTAACGTAATTTGTTACTTTTTTAGGGAGTCACTCAATATAGTAACGCATTACTTTCCACAAAAAGTAACTAAGTAACGTAATTGGTTACTTTTTAGGGAGTCACTCAATATTGTAACGCATTACTTTCCACAAAAAGTAACTAAGTAACGTAATTTGTTACTTTTTTAGGGAGTCATTCAATATTGTAACGCATTACTTTCCATAAAAAGTAACTAAGTAACGTAATTAGTCACTTTTTAGGGAGTAACTCAATATTGTAACGCATTACTTTCCATAAAAAGTAACTAAGTAACGTAATTAATTACTTTTTTTAGGGAGCAACTCAATATTGTAACGCATTACTTTCCATAAAAAGTAACTAAGTAACGTAATTAGTTACTTTTTTAGGGAGTAACTCAATATTGTAACGCATTACTTTCCATAAAAAGTAACTCATTAACGTAATTTGTTACTTTTTTAGGGAGTCATTCAATATTGTAACGCATTACTTTCCATAAAAAGTAACTAAGTAACGTAATTAATTACTTTTTTTAGGGAGCAACTCAATACTGTAACGCATTACTTTCCATAAAAAGTAACTAAGTAACGTAATTAGTTACTTTTTTAGGGAACAACTCAATATTGTAACGCATTACTTTCCATAAAAAGTAACTAAGTAACGTAATTAGTTACTTTTTTAGGGAGTAACTCAATATTGTAACGCATTACTTTTAAAAAGTAACTTTCCCCAACACTGTTTACAACTACCACCTCGAAACCTCACGAAGAGGAGGGTGAAACTGATTAGAAAGTATTCAACATTTCACACTTAAACGTCACCATCCGCTGAACTTCAGACAGCAGTAACGCCGTCACTTTGTCAGTCTTCGCACTGAGCAGTTTTGATCAGTCTTTGTAGAGGACGTTTGTCCAGCGTCTGAGTGCAGAATCCATTATCATCAGCGGTTCGGCAGCCCTCGGCCTTCCATCCGCAGGACGGCCCAAATGAAACCATCTGTTTTTGCCATCTGTACTCTATTTGTTAATTATTCCCGGGCCAACACTGTGTCTTTCTTCCTCTCCCTCGCTCGCTCGCTCAAATACCTCGCATTTTTCTTTTTTTTTTTTTCTCTGCGCTTTTGTTCCCTGCTCTCCGGTTAGGAAAAGCCGCGTGGTCACATCATCGGGAGCTTTCAACATCTTAATAAAGATGGAGATTGCATCATGTCTGGAGTTATTAATCAAGCGTCGCTGATTTTGTCAGATTTTACGAGGGGGCGGCGCCTGCCGCATTAAACCTCATAACCAAGAGCCCTTATCTGATGAAATGATTAGGATCTGATTAATCAAACTGGAAATCATTAAAAGCCGCTTCTTAGAAAAAAACTACAGAAGCACATCTGTGCGATCTGAGGACCTCTGTTTGTCACCGCTAACTAGTAAAGTTTGATTGTTGAACCTCGTAGAAGCTCTTTGATTAGTTTTGTTTGTACAAACTATAGAGATGGGAATTAATTCTTGCGAATGCAGGTTTAATTGTGATTTTGTCTTAGCTCGGTGTTCATTATTCAGCATCATAAATCAAAGGCCAGAATTGCATGTCTGAATCTGCATTCATTTGCTTGATTGCGGTTTTAAAACGTCCTGGAAATTCATATGGTTGTGATGAGAATGGTATGCTATCATAGTATTTCTGCAATATTTAGACTGGAATACATGATTGAACAAATGCATTTGCCAAAATGTGCAGTTCACAATAGTTAACTAAAGCCATTAAAAAACATTTTCTTTGCTTGGAATAAATGTTAACTGAAATAATGGTTACACTTTACATTAAAGTCAATTAGTTAACAACATTAGTATTAAGAATGAACAATACTTCTGCAGTATTTATTAATCATCCTTAATGTTAATTTTAGCATTTACTAATGCATTATTAAAAACACAAGTTGTGTTTGTTAACATTAGTTAATGCACTTTGAACTAACATAAACATTTCTTACTTTTGTTTAGTTTAACTTGATATACTAAACTAATATGAAACTAAATGTTAATATAAAAAATTTAAACATTTAAAAACTAAACTAAAACTAAATTATAACTGATTAATAAAAACTATATAAAACGATATAAAAACTATTTAAAAAAAGAAATTAACAAAATTACTGAAACTTCAAGTAAAATTAATTTGAAGAAAATAAAAATAAATAAATCAAAAAGTAAATGTATGCTTTAGCAACAAAAATATTAAAAAATCAGTATTTTTTTTACATTATAGTTCTTAAAACGAATAAAAAACACTAAACAAAAACTAAATTAAAACCGATTAATAAATTTTTATTTTTTATTTTTTATCTATGTAGACGTATATTAACAAAAGAAATTAACAAAATTACTAAAACTTCAAATAAAATTAAATTGAAAACAGAAAAACAGAAAAAATAAGTTAATTTATGACTCATCAACAAAAATATTTAAAGCAATATATTTTTTTACATGGGTCAAAAACGTTTTAAGATGTCCTCACCAAAAGAAATTCACAAAAGTGATTTTATGTCCATAGCACATTAAATGTAAGTAAAGTGTATACTTTTAAGGTTTCAAATAAGTTTTTGGAAAATAAAATTTCAAACTTTAGCTGAAATAATGTTACATTGTTATTCAGTGTAACAATGTTTATGTAAAAATGTAAACAACATGCTTATTTTGCATATTAAATTTTATTTGTTTTTAAATGAGCAAAAAATTCTTACTGACAAATGGGCAAAACCTAGCATAGTTTCTTAAAAAATGTAGAATTATAACTAATTAGTATTTGGGGTGAAAGTAATTGTCATTAATTGTGTTAATGACCTCAAATTATATCATAAACTGATTTTTGTGGTAAATATGCCTGACAAGACTGTTACACTGATTGACATTTTAGTGAGTGTCTTCTGTAAATGAGCGAAAATGTATAATATTTATTTTTTGCTCAGAAAAGCAAAAACAAAAATGCAATTAAATTAAACTAATGTTTTAACAATTTAAAGCAGTATTACACTTATTGTTTTTATGCTTAAACACTTTTTTGTCCTCGACCCACATAAATAAAACAAAATCACTTTTATTGGTAGTTATCGGTATTTACTTAATTTTAATATATTATGTAATTTTTATCTTAAAGGAGAACTCCGGTGTGATTTTGACCTAAAGTCTATTGAATCATGATACCGAGTGTAAACGTACCTTGCATATCTCATCTCGTCTTGTCCACTGCTGTCCGAAATCTGGGGTCAGTTAGCCCATGCTCACAACAGCTTGTCAATGAAAGTCAATCGGGCATCGAAGGAGCCATGTAAATAAATCACTGTTTTACGCCATTTACGAGGCACAAAGTAGCTCCACACTTCATTGGTAGACTTCCAAGGGCGCTGACATTTAAAACGAGACATTGAGAACTCATAAAAAGCACCGGTAGTTTATTTACAAGTAGATTTATACAGACAGTAACTGCAAGAAGTTTAGCGCCCGCCGCCATCTTAAATGTAGTCACGATAAGTCGAGTGTCGAGCACCAAGGAAACTACAACCTGATACGTTGATAAGCTGATAAATTCCTTGGTGCTCGACACTCGACTTATCGTGACTACATTTAAGTAGTCACACTACATTAAGTAACACTCGGTATCATGATTCAATACACTTTAGGTCAAAATCACACCGGAGTTCTCCTTTAAGTAACTGTTTCTTGATTTAACAATCAGTTAGATATTTGTACTGGAAAACACTGATAAAGAAAACTATTTTTTGTGTGTCAGGATCAAACTGTAACTGCACTGAACACAATCACATTAATACCTGAAACACAGAACCTGAATGAAATCACAGTTATCACAGAGTAATAAAGTTCAGTTCATTTAATGAGATTACACACAGATTACTGCTGGACTTCATACAAACATCACATGCTCTTCATGCTCTTTTGTCTCTTGTTTTACATCAACAGGAACATTTTGGACAAACAACAAAACTGGCCTCTTTCTCTTCACATATCTACAAAATGATTTGCTTACTGAATATTTTGTGTCCTGTTTTCCAGTATAAATAAACATTTTCAAATCAAGATACATTTATATGAGAAGCAAAATGATGAAAATATCAAGTCTTGTTTTCTGAATATTATAAAGTGAGGAAAAATATCTGCCAGAGGGGTTAGAAAATAATCATAATTTAAAGGGAAAACAAGATTGTTTTTCTGACCCCACTGCCAGATATTTCTTGTTTTAAGCATAAATTTGCTTAATTTTATTACATTTTTCAGGAGTCATTATGTCTTCTCCTGTAAACGTTTCTTGATTTAAGAATGTTTAGATATTTGTAATGGAAAATAAGACAAAAGTACTGAGTAAGAAACTGACGTCTTTTAAAGCAGGATTGAGAGAAAAGAGGCTTATTACTGAGGCATGATAACGTCTCAGAAGCCCTGAACTGACCACACGCACTGTCTGAAACTGAACTCATGATGCTCAACCTCATTTACTGACCCACCAGACATTCACAAACACTTTGGATTTGTTCTGGAAAAACCTGCATGCCTTTTCTATTCTGTTTTAGGAATAAAAACAATACAAAAGAATATGTGTTTCTCATTTCACATGTGAAGAGACAGCACAACTTGATTAATTAGAGAAAGGGTTGAAAATGGTCATGAAAACTATATTAAAATAACAGCAACAGTCTAAAAACCATCAGAACCTAGCAACTGCATAGCAACACTCCAAAACACTCAAAACAACTCAAAATCCACGTAGCAACAGTCTAAATACCCTCAGAACAACCTAACAACTGCATAGCAACACTCCAAAACACTCAAAACAACCCAAAATCCACATAGCAACAGTCTAAAAACCCTCAGAACAACCTAACAACTGCATAGCAACATTCCAAAACACTCAAAACAACCCAAAATCCACATAGCATCAGTCTAAAAACCCTCAGAACAACCTAACAACTGCATAGCAACACTCCAAAACACTCAAAACAACCCAAAATCCACATAGCAACAGTCTAAAAACCCTCAGAACAACCTAACAACTGCATAGCAACACTCCAAAACACTCAAAACAACTCAAAATCCACGTAGCAACAGTCTAAATACCCTCAGAACAACCTAACAACTGCATAGCAACACTCCAAAACACTCAAAACAACCCAAAATCCACATAGCAACAGTCTAAAAACCCTCAGAACAACCTAACAACTGCATAGCAACACTCCAAAACACTCAAAACAACCCAAAATCCACATAGCAACAGTCTAAAGACCCTCAGAACAACCTAACAACTGCATAGCAACACTCCAAAACACTCAAAACAACCCAAAATCCACATAGCAACAGTCTGAAAACCCTCAGAACAACCTAACAACTGCATAGCAACACTCCAAAACACTCAAAACAACCCAAAATCCACATAGCAACAGTCTAAAAACCCTCAGAACAACCTAACAACTGCATAGCAACACTCCAAAACACTCAAAACAACCCAAAATCCACATAGCAACAGTCTAAAAACCCTCAGAACAACCTAACAACTGCATAGCAACACTCCAAAACACTCAAAACAACCCAAAATCCAGATAGCAACAGTCTAAAAACCCTCAGAACAACCTAACAACTGCATAGCAACACTCCAAAACACTCAAAACAACCCAAAATCCACATAGCAACAGTCTAAAAACCCTCAGAACAACCTAACAACTGCATAGCAACACTCCAAAACACCCAAAACAACCCAAAATCCACATAGCAACAGTCTAAAAACCCTCAGAACAACCTAACAACTGCATAGCAACACTCCAAAACACTCAAAACAACCCAAAATCCACATAGCAACAGTCTAAAAACCCTCAGAACAACCTAAAAACTGCATAACACTACACTCATAGCAACTCTTTAAAAACCCTCAGAACAACCTAACAACTGCATAGCGCAACACTCCAAAACACTCAATACAACCCAAAATCCACATAGCAACAGTCTAAAAACCCTCAGAACAACCTAAAAACTGCATAACACTACACTCATAGCAACTCTTTAAAAACACTCAGAACAACCTAGCAACTGCATAGCAACACTCTAAAACACTGAAAACAACCTAACAATCACATAGCAACACTAAAACAATCAGAACAATCTAGTAACTGCATTGCAATACTTTAAAATGCTCAAGACAACATAGCAACTGCAAAACACACTGAGAACACACTAAAACACTGAGAACAACCTATCGCATAGCAACACTGTGAAAACACTCAAAACAACCCAACAACCACATAGCAACACTCAAACAATCAGAATAACCCATCGACTGTAGCAATGTTACAGCAATGCTCTAAAAAACTCGGAATAACCTAGCAACTATATAGCAACACTCTAAAATGCTCAGAACATCCTAACAACTGCATAGCAACACTAAAAGGCTCAGAACAACCTAGCAACCACATTGCAACATTCCAAAAAACACTCAAAACAACCTAGCAACCACATAGCAACACCCTAAAATATTCAGAACAACCTAACAACTGCATAACAACTCTCAAAAAAACTTAGAACAACCTGTAAACCACATAGCAAGACTCAAATAATCAAACTAACCCAGCGATCGTATAGCAATGCTCTAAAAAATAACTTAAAACACTATAAAACACTCAAAACAACCGAACAACTGCATAGCAACTCTAAAATGCTCAAAACAACCTAGAAACCAAATGGCAACATTTAAACAATCAAAACAACTGAGCGACCACATAGCAATGCTCTAAAACACTCAGAACAACCGAACAATTGCATAGCAACACTCTAAAACCCTCAGAACAACCCAACTGAATAGCAACTTTAAAATGTTCAGAACAACCTAGCAACCACATAGCAACACTCAAACAATCAAACTAACCCAGCGATCGTATAGCAATGCTCTAAAAAAAAAAACTTGGAATAACCTAGCAACCATATAGCAACACTTTAAAATACTCAGAACAACCCAAAAACTGCATAACAACTCTAAAATGCTCAAAACAACCTAGCAACCACATGGCAACATTTAAACAATCAAAATAACTGAGCGACCGCATAGCAATGCTCTAAAACACTCAGAACAACCCAACTGCATAACAACTCTAAAATGCTCAAAACAAACTAACAACCAAATTGCAACACCCTAGCAACCACCCACACTCACACATGGACAAGAATAAGTTTGAGTTAAGAGTTTGTGCTTGCTTCTTGATTTACAGTTTTAAAAGAAAGTAGGAAATGAAGTATTTAGGAAGTTACAAGCAAATCGACAAACTATAAACTCAAGATAATATTTGATATTAAAAGTTGGGATTGAAGCCACCTGGACATTACGGCCTGTCGCGCAGCACTTTTATGAAACCCAATAATTATTTGTAGACCCATGAACAAGGCAAGAAATATATGAGTGTGTTCCCTCGTCGCTGAAGATTATTTAGACCGTATTGATTTTGTGTCATATACGGCGTAAATGTGAGATGAGTACTTACCACAGTAAACCATTTTCAAATGGTGTACACCTGATTAAAAACTCAAACGGCTTGCGGTCCGCACCGACTCTTGATGTATTTTCATTTTCAATTGAAATAAAAGCATGACTGTAAATTGTCCGTATGACATTTAATACGCAAGCGTATGGATTTTGTAGCAGCGAAGGTAAACTCTAGGGTGGAGATCATTTACAAACTCCGTTAAACACACTGTATATCTGTCTTTTAAGAAGATCATGAGTGATGGCTGGATCTCTGAGTTCATCTACTCCATAAATCACCTTTATTCATCTCAATTTCATAAAACCAGCCAGAAAGTTTGAAACAAACACCAGGTTTTTCACCATACGGCGAATAAACGAGGTCACAGGCTTGTACTGTACAGTATTACTGAAGAAAGCCCCAGTTTCAGTCTGTAAGGTGAGTCTCAGCGGATCACGACTGCTGAGCTGCTCTTCTGAAGTCTGATTTTGGGACAGAGAGTTTCATTACTTAAGCCTCCTGTTCCAATTAATTAAGTCACAGAGGAATCCGCTGTGAAAATTACAGAAGAGCTGCTAAAATAACACTGCTTCCTTGTAGATTCTTCCTTGTGCTGTTAACACTCTTGTTCCAATTACACTGCTGTTGTTCCAGCATCATTTATCTGAACGCAGCTGGATCCTTCTGCGTCCAAGTGCCTGCAGGATACAAGCTCCAAGATCTATTCTATCGAGTAAAGTCTAGTCCACACTGCAATTTATTCTAGACAAAAACACCAGTGTACACAGGAACAGACCGTTTGACTGATGTCAACTAGTGTAGCCATTTTTTAATCTAGACTTAGTCTTAGTCATATGTGGATTGTACTTTTTACGTATTATTTAGTAAACCTTTGTTTAGTCATGTTTTAGTCGACTAAATGCGCTTGAGTCTAGTTTTAGTCAATGATAATTTACATTTTTGGCATGATTCATAATTGTTAATTCTAATCGCAATGATTGTTGTTCATTTTACATTTCAGGTATTGGACATAGTTTGATTTATTTTAGGCTATTTATTATATAAATTAATATCAAAGACTCTCTCTGTTTACATTATAAAACTGGTAAAACAAAAAAAAAAATATTATAACAGTGAAATTCCTAATATTAATTTCAATAATTCCAAATTGGAATAATGGCTGAATTACACTTTAATTTCAGCTAAATATCTCATGTGGAGATCTCTAAACTCCAGTCTGTTTTTCAGTTCATCGCTGTTTTGTTTCCGCACTGTAGAGAGAGTGCATTTGCATGGCTGCCAGATTGCAAAAACAAAGAAAACACCGGGCAGAAAATGTATAATTCTGACAGAGAAGCTCTGGTTTGAAGATTTGAATTCTTGATATCTGGCAACGGCACACATGAAAACTTGCATAGTAGAGGTGTGCATAACAATTCATAATAACATTTTGTCTCTTGACAAAATAAAGAGATTTTTTTACAGGTTTTTTATGTATTTTAGTCTTGCATTTTAATTGTCGTCAATGTCACAGTTATGGTTTATTGACCTTATTGTCATCTTGTCATTGTCTCGTTCTAGTCATGAGAAAAAAGCTCGTAAACAAACATTTCATTATCAAAGTGTTCATTACTGAAATTAACACTAACATGAAAAGGGTTTTTTAAACTAAAACTAAAAAAAGGAAAAAAAAAAAATGTTTTACTTGAAATAAAATAAATATTACCATATATTTCTCAATTTCATTTAGGTTAACTTGATGTAATAAAATTCCATGTCTATTTGGGGGTTGATCAGAAGTACTTTTAATAAAAAAAAAATAATAGACTAGTGTAAAAAAAAATTAGACAATAGTACAGCAATCTAGTGGTAATAGGTAATGGTAAGTTTAATTCCCAGGGAATGCAAGGCACTTTTGATTAAAATAAAACAAAATCAAATCAAATTTTCTTACAATGAATTTGTTTAAAATACGCAACAGAGAGAAGATACAATATTATTTTATATAATAGGAAAATACAAATACAGTGCAGCATTGAGCACTGTAGCCAATCACAGACATATCTGTTGATTCCTTGAATGCAATGGCCAATCAGAGGTGTTTTAGTGAGAATGCACTCAACACTCGAAACTGTTTCTCTGTGTGTTCAGGAATCTTCTCATTATAGCAAACACAAAGTTTCGTGAGTGATAGTGCAGTGATAGTGATAATCAGCGTTGAGGAAAGTTACTTTTAAAAGTAACGCATTACAATATTGAGTTACTCCCTAAAAAAGTAACTAATTACATTACTTGGTTACTTTTTATGGAAAGTAATGCGTTACATTATTTTTGCATTACTTTTTAAATCTGGGCAGGGCTTGCTTGTTTGTTTTTAATATAAAAAGTTCTATTTTCTGCAATTGTAAAAGCCTTTTATACCAAAAGCCTCAGGCTTAAGAGAAAAAAAATGACGTCTGTACAGTAGACCGCAAAAGATAACGTCAACTCTTCAGCAATAAAAAAGGAAAACAAATGTTAGATTATCTTGAGTCATTTTTGCTTATTAGTATGGATGAATTGGATCATCGAAGGTCAGCAGCAAAGACATCGGTTAATAAAATGAGATTAAATACATAAAAGTTTTTTTTTTACATTTTATTATTGGAGGTATGCATTGAGTTTCACTGTTTTTAGTAATTTTGAAGAATACCGTATCTGTTTTTTTAGTGAGTGAGATTATCTTTTTGCATGTTCACATTTATTCAAGAACTAAAGTAACATCTTACTCACAATTTCTCTCAAACATGGAGACAGGAGAGCTTCTAATCAATAAATGGGTTAGGGAGTAACTGGCATTACTTATTTGAAAAAGTAACTCAGATATTTTCTTGTCAATTAAAAAGTAATGTGTTACTTTACTAGTTAAGTGGAAAAAGTAATATTATTACTAGGGTTGCACCGAATCCAGGATTCGGATTCGGATTTGGCCGAATCCTGGGCTTTTTGACAGGGTTCGGTTTCGGCCGAACCTTAGATTTATTTTCCACCGAAACCGAACCCTAGACTTGCACTACGACGTCACACGGCCGTTGATTAGGTGAAGGTGTTTACATAGGACCCGTTCGAATGTAGTAGGCTGTAAGAATCTGAAAATGGAACTCGTAAGCAAAAAAAGTTTTGTTTGGCAGTACTTTCAACCAAAAGAAGGCGATTCAAGTCAAGCTTTATGTTCAATTTGCAATGCCAATTTGTCTCGTGGTGGCAAGGACCCTAAGCAGTACACAACATATCGCCGATGTTAAAACATTTGCGTCTAAAACATCCAAAAGAATACGAGTTGTGCATGAAGGAATCTACAGACAGCAGCCAAAATGCAGCAACTTCAGGTACGGCAGCTGGACAGTCACAGCTAAAAACGTGTGATTAAGGATGCGAGTAGGATTCGGTATTCGGTTTCGGATTCGGCCGAATCTTAAACAGTGGATTCGGTATTCGGCCGAAACCCCAAAAATCTGGATTCGGTGCATCCCTAATTATTACATAACTTGCATTACTTGTAATGCGTTACCCCCACTGGTGATAACCATAAAAATGAATAGGGGAAACATTAAAATAGATGTGCATAAAGGCTAGAGGACCCTCACTCATTTCAGAAGCACCCTCAGTGATTTGATTCTGACTCTGGAAAAAGCCTGAAAAGCATGTGCAACACAGGAATAAACTGCTACTTTGGCTTTATTTTCACACAAAGTCTGGTTATTCACAGATGGAGCATTACGATGGCTCTGGTCAGGAGGATCTGCAGCTGCACTGATCACAATCACACTCACTCCACCTGTGCATGAGAAGACCTTCTGTTTCATAAATGCATGTGCTGCCTGCTACTGTTTATCGGTATGACTTTTTCAAAATTAATATTAATGGAACTGTTTATCCAAAAAGGAAAACCTTTACCAATAAAACAATAACTGAATTTCTACTGTAGAAAACAAAAGAAAATGATTTGAACAACAGTAAACACCAATGGCTTTCATTACATGAACTAAAAAATTCCAAAGATTTGGAATGACATGAAGGCGAATATGACAATTTACATTTTTGAGTCAAACATACCTTTAAATCAGGCGGACAGTAGTGAAGTAAAATACTATTTTATTAAGTTTCTGTACTTTATCAGAGTGTTTTTCTTTAGAAAACTTTACTTCATAACATTCCAAAGCATAATATTGTACTATTTACTGCACTATGTTTCATATAAAATATTATTTAATACTTAATTACATTAGAAATCTATTACTTTCTTACTCAAGTAAAAGTAATTTGAATATTTACTTGAGTACAAGTAAGTACTATATTTATAATGTTCTTAAGTATTAAGGGTAAAACTTAACTTTTATTTATGAAATATAGTGCAGTAAAAAGTATAACATTATTTTCCAAAGAAAAACGCTCTGATAAAGTACAGATACTTTTTAAATTAACTTGAGTGTACTAAAAATACTTCACTACTGTCCGTGTCTGCGTTAAATGGATGTTTTCAGGTATTTCAGTTTATTCAAGATCGATTCATTTATTATTATTGATTTATAGATTATTTATTATTCCTCATTTTAGAAAAACTTTAAAATCTGACAGAGACAGATGTTATTTATATCTTTTTTTTGTCCACTCTAATAAATCAATATTGCAATTGACATATCTTTTCTCTCTGGCCTTTAATACTCCGTGACCTCAATGCCATCGTTGTTTTATTACTCTTTTATTTTGATACCTTGTTGTGTGTTAATTTTATGTTTGCGAGTTTATTATTCTACAATGTTCAGCACTTTGGTCAACTCCGGTTGTTTTTAAATGTGCTTTATAAATAAATATTGTATTGTAAAATATTGTATTGTCTTCTTAATGCAAAAAACAAAAATATTTTTCACTACTATTTCAAACTAGCAAATAATATTGGTTTATTAGTGGTCAACTTATTTCCTTATACATTTAAAAGTTTCAAAATTACTTGTTGAGTGTGTTATGCAATTAAAGTGCAAAATGATTGTAAAATTCTGTCATTTTTTACTCAAACCTGTATGACTCTTGTGGAAGCTTATTTTGCCATGAAATAAAAAAAAAAGATAAAGATAAATAGAGAAGGTAACTTTGACTTATCTCACGATTCAGACTTTTTTTATTGTAATTCTGAGGGGAAAAAGAGAATCGAGATGTAATAGAGATATAAATTCAGAACTGCAAGACATAAACTGAAATTGAGATTTATACATTATCTGACAGCTGAATTAATAAGTTTTCTGTTGATGTTTGGTTTGTTGATAGGACAATATTTGGCTGAGATACAACTATTTGAAAATCTGTAATCAGATTGGGTGCAAAAAAAAAAAATCTATATTGAGAAAATCACCTTTAAAGTTGTCCAAATAAAGTTCTAAGCAATGCATATTACTAATCAATAATTACGTTTTAATATATTTACGGTAGGAAATTTACAAAATATCTTCATGGAACAGGATCTTTACATTTTTTCTTTTTTTTTTTTTTTGGTAATTTTGACCCATACAATGTTTTTTGGCTATTGCTACAAATATCACATATCACTTCTATTGTAGTTTATTATCTCGTAATTTTTTCTTAGAATTGTTATATTTTTTATTCCATGCCAGAAATAAGCTCCCATACTATTTGCTGCAAAATACAAAAGGAGAAGTCTATCAAGATGTCCAATAAATGACAACGAGAAATGACTGAAATGTCACTAAAATCAAACACAGAGTGGGAAACACCAAGAACAAACCTGAAACACACAGACAGACAGACACAGTCACACACAAGAGAAAAAAAGTCCATCCTCTCACATTCAGAGAAACCCTTGAGATCTTCAGACGTACCGACTGAGATTTATTCCAGCATCAAACCTTCCTGTCAGCACAGACAGATCGCATGACAAACCAACAGACGGGCCACTGAACTCTCCTGTAAACCTCCATGATCTGACAGCAACAGAAGGACGCTGAGTATGGAAGAGTAAAGCACACTAAAGCAGACCAGAGTGTACTGCCAGCGAACAGCGTTCTCTGTTGTCAAAACGTCACCGTCTGTCTGGACTCGCTGCAGTCGCCATCGGCCCATTACTGTGTGGAGAATAGAGCAGTGCAGGCAGAGACGACAGTAGAGGAGATGTGGAGGAACTAAAGGAACCGTGGAGGTTTTTATGTGGACGCTTTGGAAGCTGACATGAGGAGAGGAGCTGTAGGACAACATAGACTTCCTACACTGATTCATACCTGAAAACCTGAACCACACACACAGACACAGAGGCGAGTTTGGCTGCATTTCCTATGGACTGCATCCAAATGAACAGTGCATTTCAATGCAGACAGTGAATGTGATTCACGATAATCAACCGATATTGTTTTTTTTTACAAACAATACTGATACCGATTATTTGCATGTTTATGTGCCCAATAACCGATATGCAGAAAAAAGTGAATCAAGCTGTAATAGAGATATAAATTGAGATATATGTGACCCTGGACCACAAAAGCAGTCTTAAGTCGCTGGGGTATATTTGTAGCAATAGCCAAAAATACATTGTATGGGTCAAAATTATTGATTTTTCCTTTATGCCAAAAATCATTAGGAAATTAAGTAAAGATCATGTTCCATGAAGATTTTTTGTAAAAGTCCTACTATAAATATATCAAAATGTAATTTTTGATTAGTAATATGCATTGTTAAGAACTTAATTTGGACAACTTTAAAGGTGATTTTCTCAGTATTTTGATTTTTTGCACCCTCAGATTCCAGATTTTCAAATAGATGTATCTTGGCCAAATATTGTCCTATCCTAACAAACCATATATCAATAGAAAGCTTATTTATTGAGCTTTCATGTGATGTATACATCTCAGTTTTGTAAAATTTAACCTTATGACTGGTTTTGTGGTCCAGGGTCACATATATTCAGAACTGCAAGATATAAACTGAAATTGAGATTTATACATCATCTGAAAGCTGAATAAATAAATAGTTTTTGTTGATAGGAAAATATTTGGCTGAGATACAACTATTTGAAAATCTGGAATCTAAATATTAAGAAAATCACCTTTAAAGTTGTCCAAATGAAGTACTTAGCAATGCATATTATTAAATCAAAAATTATGCTGTGATATATTTACGGTAGGAAATTTACAAAATAAAATTTTGATATTTTTTTCACCCATACAATGCATTTTTGGCTATTGCTACAAATATACATGTGCTACTTAAGACTGATTTTGTGGCCCAGGGTCACATATCACAATTCTAAGTTTATATCTCTTTTTTTTCTTAGAATTGTTACATTTTTTTTTTTATTCCGTGCCGGAAATAAGCTTCCATACTATCTTCTGCAAAGTACAAACGGAGAAGTTTAGCAAAATGCCCGGAAAATGACAGTGCAGCGAGTTTGGATGCATTTCTTATGGACTGCATCTAAATAAACCGTGCATTTCAATGCAGACAGTGAATGTGATTCAAGATGATCGAACGACATTGATTTTTTAGAACTGATAGCGATTATTTGCATGTTTATGTGCCCAATAACCGATATGCAGAAAAAAGTGAATCAAGATGTAATAGAGATATAAATTGAGATACTGTATTTACCGCAGGCATTGCACTGTCACTTTAATTCTGTGCGTGCAGCACAGACTCAGTGTGGAAACAATCTCTGCACTCCTGCAGACGCACCGCTCCTGGAACACACTGCCAGACCGCAACCGTGCATTTCAACTTTATTTTTAAATAGAGTTTTAGTAGCTGTTTAATATAAGGAGTGAAGAATAATAATTAACTGAATAATGTTAATTCACTGAATAATATTCTCTTCTCTAATATTCTCTTCAAATAATAACATTATTTAAACAGCAAGGCTTCAAAGCACATGCAAATCATCCACTTTCGTGATTGTGAATAAGTGCAGTGTCCCATGAGTAAATCTATGCATTTTAACATTTTAATCATCCATGATGAAAAATCATAATAATTGCACAGCCCTATTGTGAAAATACAGAGTTACTGTAAAATCTGCATGGTGAGCGTGTTTCACGAGGTGCGGTTCACAAGGTGCTCGATTATATTCCAACGAGAGATCTACAGGCCCGAGATTCCCGCGGACTCTCTGAGGGTTTCCTATCGCTTGCAATTAAGCGTGGCACTTTTATGGCTTTTATGGGCTGCTTCACACTGCAGAGGAGGGAGGTGAGACTCTCACTCGCTCGCTCTCTCTCTCTCAATTAGCCTGGCAGACGTATAGATCACCGCGCTATAAAGGCAGAATGCTTAATTGACCTCATCTCTACAGAAGTGTTTGGTCTCCGTCGAAGGCAAGGCCACTGGACTGATGCCATTGATCGCGGCGCTAAAGGCTGCAAGGACAGGTATTCATTTGCAGCCGCTGGCAGAAGAATAGAGCTGGCTCTGTGCATGCTCAAAATGATTATTGCCTCGCGTTATTATTTGTGCCTCAAGGACATCAATTGGAATCAATGCTGGGGCTCAAAATATGCATTTACATTGAATTCAAATGACACAAGTCAAGTCTGAAAGACCGACAGCCTTGAGTTTCAGCAATCTGAGGCATGAGACGTAAGGGGAATGTTTGACAAGAGTTGAGTTTTCACGCCCAACTGCAGCTCTAAGAAGAACACAACATGAATTCCTTTGATAATAATAGAGTATTAAATGGTTATTCGGATCTGGGCCATTGAGAACAAATTTCATCACCATAAAATCAAATTTACATGAGAAGAAGTGTCACATTTATAGCACATCCAAATGACAGGAAACCCTGCTAAACTGTTGAAACTTGATTCAGTCACGGTAAATGAATAGAAAGTGTTTGTTTCTGCTGCGGCATAAGAAAATGAAATCAGATGGGTATCAGTATGACCCTAAACCACAAAATCAGTCGTAAGTCGCACAGGTATATTTGTAGCATTGGCCAAAAATATATTTTATAGGTCAAAATTACTCTAAAAACATTGGAATATTAAGTAAAGATCAAGTTCCAAGATATTTTGTACATTTCCTACCATAAATATATCAAAACTTGGTTTTTGATTAGTAATATACATCGCTAAGAAATTAATTTGGACAACTTTAAAGGTGATTTTCTCAACATTTAGTTTTTTTTGCACACTTTCTGTTTTACAAAAGGTTCTTTGTGGCTTTTCAGATTATAAAAAGGTAAGCAAGAAATTGTTCTTTAAAGAACCTTTGACTGAATGGTTCTTTGTGGAACCAAAAATGGTTTCTCTATGGCATCACTTGAAGAACCTTTTGAAGCACCATTTTTTTAAGAGTGTAGTTTTATCTAGACCAAATATTGCCATATCCTAACAAACCATACATCAATGGAAAGCTTATATATTTATTAAAAAATTGACCTTTATGACTGGATCCTGGGTTACATCTGTGTTTGCGATCAGGGGAGCATCAAATGTTTCTACTTATTGTTGATTCCTTGAACACAATGTAAATCAGAATGCACTTACTGCTCAAAACACTTTCATTCTGTTCAGTGCTGAGTTATGCAAGCTCACAAATCCTCTCTTTATAACAAACAAAGTGTAGACAGGGTGTAAATAAGAGATTCATGTGCAATGTAGGGAGCTTCACTGAGTATAATGGAACTTTGTGAGATTGCAATAACCTAAGGAGAGTGACAGCTTTTAATGATTATTAAGGGAGTTTGCAAATGTGATACTGATTTAATAAAACCGTTCAATAAACAAGAAGGTAAAATTAAAGAAGTTCACTTCCAGAACAAAAATGTACAGATAATTTACTCACCCCCTTGTCATCTTTCTTTCTTTAGTCATAAAGAATTTATATTTTTTTGAACAAAGAAATTTAGGAATGTTCCCCATATAGTGGAATTCTATGGTGCCCACGAGTTTGAACTTCCAAAATGCAAGGCTCTAAATGATCCCAGCCGAGAAAGAAGGGTCTTATCTAGCAAAACGATCAGTTTAACCTCAAATGCTCATCTTGTCTAGCATGTGTTGTATGCTCTTCTCTGCATGAACTCTGTGTATTCCGGTTCAATACAGTTAGGCTAATTTGAAAAACTCCCATTTCATTTTCTCCTCCAACTTCAAAACTGTCCTACATTGCAGTTTTACCTTATTTGTAAAGGGCATTTGACCGTCTTTGCACATTCACTTTGTGAACACTGGGATGGTACTTCTGCAGCAATGTTTGACAATTTTGAAGTTGGAGGACAAAATGAAAAAAAAAATGGGCATACCCTAACTGTAGAGCTATTCAAGATTAGCATTTGAGGTTAAAATATAAATAGTAATTATTTTTTAGAAAATAACCAATCATTTCGCTAGATAAGAGCCTTCTTCCTTGGCTGGAATCATTTAGAGCCATTTGAAGCTGCAATTAAACTGCATTTTGGAAGTTCAAACTTGGGGGCACCATTGAAGTCCACTATATGGAGAACATTCCTGAAATGTTTTCCTCAAGAAACATAATTTCTTTACGAAAAGGAAGACATGAACATTTAGTACATTTTTGTTCTGGAAGTGAACTTCTTCTTTAAGTGACTTGCATGGTCTGACTATAATTCTATTGCCTATTTTTGTCCTTTTTTTTTTTTTTCAAATAAACAAGTTTCAAACAAAGTCACAGCTGAGCTGCTGCACATCTCCAAGCAAACACAGTGTTGTTTATACATTGTTTATGAATGAGCATGCGATTTTAAATGAATCTTCAATGTGTGCAAAATTATTAGGCGAACTGATATTCTGCTCATGTATTTTTTCCAAGCACATTTTACCCATTCCAAACCACATCAATCTTAATAACTACTGTGTATTTTGTATTTAATAATTTTATGTGATATATAATTGCCCATGAAGGCTGAAAGTGAGAAACGTCTTATATTCGGGTGTGCATAATTAGGCATGTTTCCATTTACAGATAAAATGAGGCAAAAAAAGAGATTTAACTCAGACTAAAAGTCAAAAAGGGTTAAATGCCCACAAGAAGGATGCAATACTAGAATTTGCAAAGTTAAGGCATTGGACCATTGGGCAGCGAAATGCTCATTGGCATGGTGTGAAAAAACAAGTGGAGAAGAAAAGACATGTTAAAGGAGTAGTTCACTTCCAGAACAAAAATTTACAGATAATTTATTCACCTCCTTGCAGAGGTGTAAAGAGTACCCGAAAACCATACTTGAGTAAAAGTACAGATACCTTACTGTAAAAATTACTCTGTTACAAGTTACAAGTCACCAATTCCAATAAGACTTGAGTAAAAGTCTTAAAGTATCCGATTTTAAAAGAACTTAAGTATTTTACTCGTACTGAATGTAGGCTCAAAGAACACAAAGAAATGTGTATAACGAGAAACCGTTTATTTGTGAGAATTTATTTATATCCTAATATAGAAATGAAATTGAACACCTTAATGTTTCAAAATGGCAGAACAAGTCAGTCTCAGTCAAACTCAAATGTTCAAAAAAGGCACAAGTAAGGTATTTTCAGTCAACAATGGACAAAAAAAAAGTAAAATCCATTATTTCATCTGACAATTCACGATGCCTTGATGGCATAGAAATATTCACTTTTGCTGATGGAAAAGGGCATAAAGTCTCTGAAAGAAACTTTAAAAGAAAACGCATAGCATCATTACTGTACATTATAACATTACTCACATGGGGATTTTGAATTCCGCACAGAGATTCCGTTCACGTTCATGTTGAGTAGTCTCATTTAGCACATAGGTAAATAGCATCCAGTACCTTCAGCACCCTGCAGATGGCCATATCGCCTCTTCCGCTCAAGAAATTACCCATAGCAGAAAAAGATGCCGACTTGTCGCGCACAATCACAATGTAATGAGTAACGGTAAGTGTACGTTCAAATGTAGTGGAGTAAAGAGTACATATATTACATAAAAAATGTAGTCGAGTAGAGAGTAAAAGTTGCTTATACTTTTGATACTCAGTACAAGTAAAAAGTAGCCAAAAAAATACTTAAGTACAGTAACGAAGTCCATTTACTCAAATACTTTACACCACTGCCTCCTTGTCATCCAAGATGTTCATGTTCTTTCTTCAGTCGATAAGAAATTGTGTTTCATGAGGAAAACATTTCATATAATGGACTTCAATGGTGCCCCCAAGTTTGAACTTCCAAAATGCAGTTTAAATGCAGCTTCAAAGGGCTAGAAACGATCCCAGCCGAGGAATAAGGGTCTTATCTAGCAAAATGATCTGTCATTTTCGAAACAAACTGACAATTTATATACTTTTTAACCTCAAATGCTTGTCTTGTCTATGTTTGCATGAACTCTGTTTTTCTGGTTCAAGACAGTTAGGGTATGCCAAAAAACTCCCATCTCATTTTCTCCTCCAACTTCAAAATCGTCCTACATTGATTCATGTACCAACTCAGTTTGAACAAAGTCAACATGTAAAGATCAAACGTCCTTTACAAAATAAAAAAGGTAAAACAGTGATGTAGGACGATTTTGAAGTTTTTCAACATACCCTAACTGTCTTGATTACACAGACTACGAGACAAAATGACCATTTGAGGTTAAAAAGTATATAAAATTGTCAATTTGTTTAGAAAATGACCGATCGTTTTGCTAGATAAGACCCTTCTTCCTCGGCTGGGATCATTTAGAGCCATTTGAAGCTGCAATTAAAGTTCATTTTGGAAGTGTAAATTTGGGGGCACCATTGAGGTCCACTATATGGAGATAATTTCTGAAAAGTTTTCCTTAAGAAACATCATTTCTTTACAACTGAAGAAAGAAAGACATGAACATCTTGGATGACAAAGGGGTGAGTAAATCTGTACATTTAGTTCTGGAAGTGAACTAATCCTTTAACTGCAAAAGAATTAGGAGTGAAACCATCAGGAACCATTTGGTCTCCAGTGCCACCATTTTCCAGGACTGCAACCTCCCTGAAGCCTCCAGAAGTGCAATGTGTCAGGTTCTCAGAGAGTTTGCTTGAGTAAAAAATCCTAGAAACAAATGATCCTCACTTGAGAATAACATAGAACAACAAAAAGGACAGCTTTCTATTGGCTTTTTAGACAGATAAGTTGAGAGTGATTTTTGAAGGACCAGCATCACATCCTCTTATACCACCATTTGAAAAATGTATCTTCCAGAATCTGGCAGTAAGTTTTGGGAGGGTTTTTTTTGGTTTGCAGTGATGGAAAAAAACTCCCAAAACAGCCAGATTCTGGAAGATAAATTCTTCAAACAGTGGTGATGCTGGTCCTTCAAAAGTCACTCTCAACTTATCTGTAAAGCCTATAAAAAAAAATCATTCTTTGTGTATTTCGCAACACCTCAGCGTGTTCATCTTATTAAGTGAGGGTCATTTTTTAGCATTTTTTACCCAAGCAAACTCTCTGAGAATCTGACACATTGCAGGACTACTACTGTAATTCTTCACCTTAATTCTTAATTATTTTGCAGTTAACGTGTCTTTTCTTCTCTTTTGTTTTTCTAACCGTGCTGACCCAATGAGCATTTTGCTGTCCAATGGTCATGCCTTAATATAGCAAATTCTAGTACTGTATTTCTAGTATTGTGATTTTTTATTTTAATATAGATTTATTTTATTAAATTTAATCCTAAATTAATTTTTATATCATATTATATTTATACCATATTCTGCATTTTATAATTATTTTTTTTTATTATTTTAAACTCTATTTTATTTCATTTATTTCTTAAATAGTATGTATTTATTTTTAATTTCTTATTGTTATTAATTGATTTTTTGCTAAAACCAAAACTATTGCCGTTTTAATTTATTGAAATAGAGCTGAAATAACATAAATATTAGATGAAAAAATAGACAAAAATGAGAACTAATTGAAATAAAATAAAAGTTAATGCATTAAAAGTTATTAAAAATACAAATAATATTATAACCTAAATAATACTAAAATAACACTAAATACTCACTTATGTGAGCTGTTTGAAACAATTTTAATTTTAATTTTAATTTAACAACATTAATTGAAATAGAGCTGAAATAAAATATAAATATTAGATGAAAAGAAAAAATTAGATGAAATAATATTATAACATAAATAATACTAAAATAACACTAAATACTCACTTATTTGAGCAGTTTGAAACAAGTCTAAATATTACCATAAATTTATGCAGAAATTAAAATGCTGCATACTATAAGATATGACAAAAAATAAAAATGAAAAAAAGTTAATTTCTGCAGTTTTGACAAAGAAATAAATGTAAAACAGGAAAACAAATGATAAAACAAATATATAGATTTTTTATTAAATTTAATCCTAAATAATTTTTATTTCATATTATATTTATATTTTTATTGTTTCATTTATTTCTTAAATGTGTTTATTTTTATATTTCTTATTGTTATTAACTGATTGTGAACTAAAACTTAAACTATTACTATTTTCATTAACTTAAATAAAGCTAAAATAAAATATAATATAAAATGTAAAAAAATCTAACTGAAATAAAATAAAATAAAATTAATGTATTGTAAATGTAAAAAATTTAATAAAAAAATAATGATTTTGTATTCAATTTAATCCTGAATTAGCTTTTATATCATTTTATATTTATAGCATATTCTGTGTATTTTTTTATTCTTTTTATTCTTTTCAATTCAATTCAAGTTTTCAATTATAACTGAATTGAAATGAAATTGAATTCTTTTAAACTTTATTTTTATTATTTCACTTGTTTCTTAAATGTAATTATTCACTTATTTTTAATGTCTTATTGCTATTAATGGACTGTTAGTAATTTAAACAGAGCTGAAATAAAATATAAATATTACATGAAAAAATTTTTTTTTTTAAAAATCATCAAAAATAAAACTAAAATAAAAATATAACAAATAATACTAAAATAACACTAAACAGATATAAATGACAAAACAACTGATAAAACAAATGTATACATTTTTTATTAAATTTAAAACTGAATCTATTTAATCCATTATAAAATATGACAACATATAAAAATTACAAAATGGTCATTTCTGCAGGCAAATAAAAAAACTAAGTGAAAAAAAAATCTAATGAATTAAAATGATTGAAAACTTAAGCTAAAACTAAAATATTATAACATAAATACTAAAATACACTAAATACTCACTGTATTTAAACAGTGAGTATTTAGTGTATTTTAGCATTATTTATGCCTAAATATTCACATTAGTTTAGAAAGAAATGGCTAATTAGAAAAATAATCACATCAATGACAGTAAGAGTTTCACTAACTAGCAGTCTGTGTTAACTAGTTTCCTCTTAATGGCTTCAAAAGGAAAGCTCTTTGTTCACCAACTGCATCCTAGTGTACTGTAGCTGCATGAGATCTGATTTTAAACTAAAATATAATAAACAAATATATTTGTAATTTCAGAAAAAGTGAGAATAAAGCAGACCTAGAGGGGTTATCACCCATAAAGCACATTATAAGCGACCCGCATTTGCATTCTTCCCATATAAGCCCTGAAACTGATCAAATGTCACCCAGAGGCTGATAGAAACTAGAGCGAGTGTCTATTTTTCACCTTTCATGACAAAAGCCCCATGAATCAGTGCATCATCTCAGCTGCGTGGGACACAAACTCTCTCCAGCTGGACGTCAGATGCAGGTCATTTACATAACAAACACTGACTCACCAACTAAACAACAACAACACTACACAGATATTGGCTGAAACAATCTCAGTTTCATCTCAAAGAGAAGCTCAAATGTCTTTAAAAAACTCATGCTGGAGCAAAAAATATCACAGGAAGTCGAACCTGAAATTCAGCCCGTTATTTCAGCCGGTGTGGATGTAAACACACGTCAGCAGAACGACCACGTAATCGTATTTGACAGAGTCGACAGATGTTATCAATCACTTCCTGTTTCTGTGATCCACAGCAGGGAGACGAACCGCTTTCACGATATCGCAGTCGTGCGGCTCGGCATCTTTAGTAACAGCTTTGAAGGATTCTCTGATGATTAAAGTCCTTGAATATGTAAATATGGACAAGAGCAATATGGCACAATATTGTTCACTACAGCAGGGTATGAATGATATGATTGTCAGTGATTATTCTGAACGCAGCACGTAAACAAACCTGATGAAACATGCAATGTAGAGAAAAAGAAGATTTATGTGATGCACTGACATTTTTTGAAGGAAATGTATTATTTTATTTATGAAGAGTGCATTAAATTGATCAAAAGTGACGGTAAAGACATGTTACAATGTTACAAACGATTTTTATTTCAAATAAATGCTGTTCTTTGAACTTTCTATTCATCTGTGAATCCTGAAAAATAAAAATGCATCACGGTTATTTATTATTCTTAGAAAATTCAGTATTTTCTAAGAATTCTACGGCCCGTCGTCAATTACTCCTTACTTATATTTGTATTACATTCTGTATTTTTTTTTTTTACTTAATTTTTTATATTTATTTTAGTGCTGGGCAACAATTAATCGCATCTAAAAAAAGTTTTTGGGTACATAATATATGTGTGTGTACTGTATATTTATTATGAATATATAAAAGACACACACATACAGCATAAATTTTGTAAATATTTACATTTATATATTTATTTATGGTCATATAAGTTATAGTATATAAACATAACATTTTCTTAAATATATACATGAATATTTGTGTATTTATATATACATAATAAATATACACAGTATACACATATTATGATTGATATTTATATATATTGATGATATTTTTTTTTAAGGAAATTAATACTTTTAATCAGCAAGGGTGCATTAAATTGATCAGTGACAGTAAGGAATTTAGAATGTTTTTTTTTTTTAAAGATTTCTATTTCAAATAAACACTGTTCTTTTGAACTTTCTATTCATCTGTGAATCCTAAAAAAATAAAATGTATAACAGTTTCCACAAAAATTTGAAGCAGCGCAACTGTTTTTTACATTGACAATGATCATTAATGTTTCTTGAGCTGCAAATGAGTACATTAGAATTATTTCTGAAAGATCATGTGACACTGAAGACTGGAGAAATGATGCTGAAATTTCAACTTTAACTGAATTAAATAAATTTCATTTTAAAAGATATTCACATAGAAAACAGCTATTTTAAATTCTAATAATATTTCACATTTTTACTGTGACTTAAAGGTCATTTATAAAATATCACAGCATGGTCATTTGTGGAAACTTTAATATTAATTTCTTACGGAAATAAAAGTAGCAATTTTGTGTGGAAAATATTACTGAGATCATCTCAGCAAAGCAAAGACTTTACAGAGAAGAGGCTTTACAAAAGGTTTAAGGAAATCAAGACTTCATATATTTCCGCTGAAAAGAGCTAAAAGCATTAGTAACATGATGTTTCATTGAGCTAATACGAGTCTGTGTATCAGCCTGATCCTGTCTGAACTCCACAGCTTCATTTCAAACCGACGTTTGCAGCTTTTACTGTGAGTTCCTCTATATGTGACAGCAGCATCCCTGCACTCCCCAACACATCGTGCCATTTAACATGAAATTGCCATTTTTCTTTTCCTTTTTTTCGCAGAGTTTCAAATAAATGCTTGGCTAGAATGTTAAATGCCAATGCTTTCCCTCGGGGAGCTCGTGTGGGTTTTAATGGCCATTTTGTTTTATAATTCAATAAAAAAAGAGGGAAAATGCATGCAAAAGGCATGAAAAGGCTATTTTCAGCGGTAGAGAATAAAACTCACATCATAAATGCAATATGATTGCAATTTGCACATCACACACAGACTGACAGAACAAACAGCAGAGCTCTGAGGAAAAGGATGATTGTGTTTTATCAGCATTCAGCATCTCAGATGTCACTGTGAGGAGCTCAGTGCTCACTCACACACACACACACACACACACACACAGTATATATAGGCCTGGAGAGAAATGAGTGGGCTCGGGCTAAAGGTGAAGAGTTATTGCCTCATAGGCATCTTAACGGTGCTTTTTCATTTAGCAGAGATACCGACCCGATCCCACAGACAGAGCTGGTGATAAATCAGATGTGGACGGCACATGGTGGACATTACAAACCAGCCTGGAGGTACAAGAACATCTCAACAATCCAGTCCAACTAAACATCATTGTACTGTTTGTTCTGTTGTTTGTCGTGCTGCTCTAAAAAAACAAATACACACCTGAATCACTGTTTAAATCAGAAGGAACAGAAAAAAAGGCTTTTAACAGAAGGTCAGAATGGAAAGAACATCACATCCCTAAGACCCAGAAGAAAACAACCTGGTTAACAAACTCTGACTTACATAGGTTTAGTCATTCAAAAAAAAAAACAATAACCTGCTTATAGAGTGACATGAACATATCTAAAGATTAGAATACCATTTTTACCTGGAACTGAATTATGCATATAGCACAGAAGTAATCTGCATAGCAACACCTTAACAACCACTCACAACATTCTAGTCATTTCATAGTTACACCCTAACAAACAACCACAACAGCCTAGTGAATAGCAACACCCTAGCAACCACTCACAACACAGTGACTGCATAGCAACACCCTAACAACCACCCACAACACTTTAGTGACTGCATAGCAACACATGAACAACCACTCACAACACTTTAGTGACTGCTTAGCAACACTCTAAAAAACACAACAGTGACTGCATAGCAACGCCCTAGTCATTTCATAGTTACACCCTAACAAACGACCACAACAGCCTACAGATTGAATAGCAACCACTCACAACACAGTGACTGCATAGCAACGCCCTAACAACCACCCACAACACTTTAGTGACTGCATAGCAACACACGAACAACCACTCACAACACTTTAGTGACTGCTTAGCAACACACGAACAACCGCTCACAACACTTTAGTGACTGCTTAGCAACACTCTAAAAAAACACAACAGTGACTGCATAGCAACGCCCTAGTCATTTCATAGTTACACCCTAACAAACGACCACAACAGCCTACAGATTGAATAGCAACCACTCACAACACAGTGACTGCATAGCAACGCCCTAACAACCACCCACAACACTTTAGTGACTGCATAGCAACACACGAACAACCACTCACAACACTTTATTGACTGCTTAGCAACACACGAACAACCGCTCACAACACTTTAGTGACTGCTTAGCAACACTCTAAAAAAACACAACAGTGACTGCATAGCAACGCCCTAGTCATTTCATAGTTACACCCTAACAAACGACCACAACAGCCTACTGATTGAATAGCAACCACTCACAACACTTTAGTGACTGCATAGCAACGCCCTAACAACCACCCACAACACTTTAGTGACTGCATAGCAACACACGAACAACCGCTCACAACACTTTAGTGACTGCTTAGCAACATTCTAAAAAAACACAACAGTGACTGCATAGCGACACCCTAACAACCACCTATAAAACTTTAATGACTGCATGGCAACACTATAAAATAAAAAATAAAAAAAATAACTGCATAGGAACACTCTAACCACCTGAAATAAAAGCATTCACTTATAACACGTAAGCCATAAAACCGTGATTATTTTAAATGAAATCCCATCACAACTGCTAATGAAAGAACAGAGTAAATGTAAAGAGAGTCATAATCACTGCAGACTTCTGCAGATGTAGCTGCTAATCAGAAACCACAAAACATTTAACGCTACAGTGGCAACACTGTAAACGTACAGTCAAAACACGGCTGCAAATGAATCTGCTGCACACACAACATCTGTTCAAATGCTTGAACGTCAGAGGAACACAAAAGCTCCAAACAGACCATCTCTTTCTAAACTGTTTTCCTCATAACCTCACTGCTGTCAAACAGGCAGCAGATACTGAAGCTGTTGTGTCAGTAAATCCAGGAATTTTAAACCCCGTCCGCATCGATCAAGGTTTATCAGTGTGTTTGTCATGATTACAACGTCCTGTCAGTGAGCTGCAAATGGACAAAACACACAGACCTTCACACTGCTTTCATTCACACAGAACATTTCTGAGCCATCAAGTGGAGAGTTTAGCTGAATTCTGGATATTGTGTCCTAAATGAGCTGCTAAGAGCATAAACATTTAATAGCATAAACATTAGTTTAGCCAAGGAAACACAACATCAACATGAGACTCATGAGACGCTTTGAATGCACAGACTTGGGCAAGAAAACAAACCTTGGGTTTGAAACTAAATACTAAACTACTGCAATCATTTCACCCTAATGACTGAATAGCAACACCCTAGCAACCAACCATAACACCCTAGTGACTGCAAAGCATTGCCATAACACCATAACAACCACTCTATTGCATGCATAACCAACACCATTACAACCACCCACAACACTCTAATAACTGAATAGCAACAACCTAACAACCAACCATAAAACTTTGGTGTCCGCACAGCAACGCCTTAACAACCACTATAATTAAAGCATAGCAACTCCCTAACAACCACTGACTACATCCTAATGACCGAACAGCAACACCCTAACAACCAACCATAACACCCTGGTGTCCATACAACAATGCCTTAACAACCACTATAATTAATGCATAGCAACTCCCTAACAACCACCCACTACATCCTAATGACAGAATAGCAAAACCATAACAACCAACCACAACACCCTGGTGTCGGTACAGCAAAGCCCTAACAACCTCTATAATTAATACATAGCAACTCCCTAACAACCACCCATCACATCCTAATAACTGAATTGCAACACCCTAACAACCAACCATAACATCCTGGTGTCTGTACAGCCACACCCTAACAACTACTCGTAACACCCTAGCTTCTACATACAGTAGCAATGCCCTATCAACTGCTCTAGTGAATGAACCGCAACACCCTAACAACTACTCTAATTAATGCATAGCAACTCCCAAACAACCACCCACTACATCCTACTGACTGAATAGCAACACCCTAACAACAAGCCATAACACCCTGGTGTCTGTACAGCAACGCCCTAACAACCCCTTTAGTGAATAAGCAGCAACACCCTAACAACTACTAAAATTAATGCATAGTAACGTCCTCACAAATAACCGCAACATGCTAGTGACTAAATAGCAACACTCTAACAACCACTCGTAACACCCTAGCATCTACATACAGTAGCAATGCCCTAACAACTGCTCTAGTGAATACATAGCAACACCCTAACAACTACTCTTATTAATGCATAGCAGTTCCCATACAACTACTCTACTGAATGCATAGCAACGACATAAGAACCAGTCTAATTAACGCATAGCAACTCCCTAACAACCATAACACCTGAGTGACTACATAGCAACACCCGAACAACATAGCACGCCTCAAACCATTATGTATGACACTGGCAACACCTCAGTCATTGGTTTGATTTCAAGGTAAAACATGAACCGGTACATTGTATACCTTGAATGCAATGGACAAAATTGTCTGGCATACATATAAATGTTAACATATTAAGCTTCAATTTATCTTAAACATCTGACCTGACATTGACTGGCGTGCTCGATGTGACACTTCAGTGCTCTCAGACAAGCACTTTATGCTGTTTGATGAAAAGTTTATGACCCCAAAGACCCGAGAAAGTCATGAGAACACGTTTTAGCAAGTGCTGAAGTTGTGTCAAGGAGCTCTCAGACTGCGTGTGTCAGGGCTGGAGGTCAGGTCAGAGTATTCGCAGTCATCTAAAACACCAGCAGAATTCTGATAGACAGACCCTCCACATCCTAAACGCTCTCCCAGAGGAACCACAGAACAAGTCTGGAAAAGGACAACAGCAATCGATGCACCAAAACAGAGGAGCAGCTCATTTACAAGGTGGATGAAATGCAGCATAGATCTTTATGTAGATGTTGCGAGCAGGTCCAGAACGGGATTCATTCAGGTCAGTGCTGTTATACGGCATATAATATTAAATCTACCAAAAGTTGAGGTGAGTGTCATATTTGATAAATCAGGTTTTTATGGCTCATATTTTATGATAAAGTGAGAACAGGAAGGGAAAAAAAATAGCTCAATTTTATTCAGATGCCAAAACTCGGTAAAAATATGCAATTGTGTGCTGATTCTGATATTTATATGGCAAAAAGTATACAATTTTGATTGCTTGTAATGTAAATCAATGAGATCTTTATAACAGTACAGCAGATGCTTCCATAAAATGATCTAAACATCAGTGGTCACTCCTATCCGATCATATCTCCAATAAAATGTCTATAATAGTGTTAATTTCATTAACGAAAACTAAAATGAAAAATGTTTGTTGACAAGCTTTTTTCCATGACAAAGACGAGACTACAATAAGGGGTAACTTTTGGGGTTAATATGAATATTAGATATAGTTAACCTTATAAAAAGTTCAAGATTTTCTTTGACTAAAACTAGAGTAAAATACTAAAACAGGATAAGGTTGACTAAATATGATAAAAACTAACAAGGACATTTAACACAGGATTAAGATGAAGACTAAGCCTCTGGAAACAAAAATTCCTCAAAATATCAGATTTGAGACTCACTAATTTCTCTAAAAAATGATTAATGGAGAATCAAGCAAACCCAGGCTGCTTCAGTCCAGTTAAGTGTTCATCTAAAAATATACTCAAGTTATTCTTATGTTTAAATATAAGATTTTACAGCAAAAAAGACACGCAGTTAAAGGTACAATTACACTAAAGGACCTATTACTTGATTTAAAAAAAAAACTCTAAACTATCAATCATATGACAGAATGCATGGAGTAGATTGTGTGTGACAGTTTATTCAGTTCATGATGATAATTTCTGCATATAAAATCCAATACTGTAGCTTTATAGGGTTAATGTGAATAATAGCTATATAAAAAGTTGAAAATGTTCTGCAGAAGAGGAACGACCCGGTTAAAACACTCACACACACATCTTCCAGTCGTCTCTGAAGATGTTTTCATTGACTAAAACTAAAGTCCTTCAGGTTTTCTTCGACTAAAACTAGACAAACATACTTTAGATTTTCTTTGACTGAACTAGACTAAAACTAAGTAGGATAAGGTTGACTAAATATGATAAAAATTAACAAGGACATTTAACACAGGATTAAGACTAAGACTAAGCTTCTGGAAACAAAACTTCCTCAAAATATCCTGGTGATCAGATCTGAGACCCACTAATTTCTCTAAAAAATGATTAATGGAGAATCAAGCAAACCCAGAATAAAAATATTACTCAAGTTATTTTTATGTTTAAAAATCAGTCAAGATTTGACAGCAAAAAAGACACCCAGCTAAAGGTACAGTTACACTAAAAGACCTTTTACTTGATTAAAAAACTTTAAACTATCACTAGCTATGTCCAAAAATGTGAATTTAACTGCGCAAAACTGGAACATCGCATAAAACATTTGCGCATAAAGCAGCGTTTCCATTCCAACAAGACAAAGAGAACAAAATCGTCACTTGCTGACAAACTTCCTCTAAATATCACTAAGAAATCTAGGATAAGTCACCAAAAATAATAATTTTCATATAAATATAATTAATGGAAGGGATTGTAGTAGGGATGTGACGGTAAGGAAATTATCCCACCGGTTAATTGACGTGGCAATGCAGGCAATACCGTTATCACCGAGGAGGGCAGTTCATTAAAGTTTTCCCACATTCCCACGCTTTTCTTCGTTTTTAAATAGCTTGCAAATGCCCGTGCATGAGCATTTTACTTTTACTTTCGAATAAGCTGCAATTCGGCGTCAATTGATTGAATGGACGACAACAAAAGAGTACGACAAACTTAGTCTATATTAAACACAGAATTATTAATATAGACTATATGTTGACCAGCTGTGTTCAGTTTTTAATTGCACTGTTTGTTCTCTAACTGAACTAAATGATTTTTATTACTATAAAAAAATCTAAATGTGGTGGGCAAGTGACAAAACTGGTGAAGGAAACATTTCAGAATGACCAATACAACATTTCTGATGCTGTGCAACAAGATGGGTCCGCTGGTTAGTCGAGTTATCCCGTTCCATCGTGCAATCACATGATGTTTTTAATACGCATGGAGGAATTTATTCGGTAAAAGTGTTTCCATCGTAGTTTATGCGCATTTTTCCTCATCGGATAAAAAGTTTATCCTACTCAGTTGTGCGCATACGTTTTCTATGCGCATTTTCAGAACTTATGTGCATTTTCGCGTTTCCATCCAGAGATTTTTCTTAATAATGCGATATTCCAAAATGCGCATAAAAATAGGTGGATGGAAACGCAGCTAATCATACGACAGAATGCATGGAGTAGATTGTGTGTGACAGGTTATTCAGTTCATAATGATAATTAGTGCATATGAAAGTGATACTGCAGCTTTATAGGGTTAATATGAATAATAGTTATGGTTAACCTTATAAAAGTTCAAAATGTTCTTCAGAGGAAGAACGACCCGGTTAAAACGCTCACACACACATCTTCCAGACGTCTCTAAGGACACATTTGCGTATCTCATGACATCTGGGCTTCAGCTGAAATGTTTCAGATGGCAACAACACAAATAAACAGAAAAATGAACCCTGACTGTACCTGAAAGACAAGGGTAAATACACAGCGATTGCCCACACTGATATTTACTTTCAGCCGCTCCAATCCCTCATAAATGATTACAGGGGAAGCGTTTGAAAAGATCTCTCGAGTTTCACGAGGAACCTGCCAAGGAACACATGCGATTTAGCGCGGGTCAAACGCTTGGAGCCGTTTGTGCGCTCGCAGAACTAATGGCCCTCCGACAACGGAAACAAAATCTGCTCAGAGTATGAATCCAAGTTTTATAGTCAATATTTAGCACAAGTTTTTCTCCCTGCCTGAATGTCACAGGCGGTTAGTGCACCGTTAAAGCCTATTGATCGTTTGCGAGTAGGACCGAAATTCCCTGGAAGGACTGAGATAATGGGAAATCACAAACCTGATCTGGTGTGTTCATTTCACATCAGCCTCAGTCACTCCGTCTCTGGCCTCAGCGTTTGAGCTGAAGATCTTCACTGGCTCACGATCCGACGTGGGGAATATCTTGTGTTTACCTGTGCAGATGTAAGATTCGCTTCAGTCTCTTATCAATGAAAATGCAACATCTCTGATGTATAGCAGCCGTTCAAAACTACTTAGTCTGTTTATCTGTAAGCTGCAGCTCTGAAACAGCTAAAGTGATTCAGCTAAAGTGTCCTACCTACGGATGTCATCTCATTTCCATGTGATAAAATAAGATTAGTATTTTAGAAAAACACCCCGACAAAAAACTGGAGTGGGAAACTATTTTTACGCAAAAACTGCTTTGAAATTTCACAAAAAAAATTACAAAGAAATGGCAAGTAACACACTGCAAAATTTTGACGTAAAAAAGATCAATATAGTAATTTTTTAAAACATTACTATATTTTACAAATATTTTTACTATGTTACTATATTTTACCTGAAATTAAAGTTAAACTAAAACCATCAAAAAAAAACACTTGTTACTTGAAAAAAATAAATATGAACTGAAATTTACACACACACACACACACACACACACACACACACACACACACACACACACACACACACACACACATATATATACATATATATACACACATATATATGTGTGTGTGTGTGTGTGTGTGTGTGTGTGTGTGTGTGTGTGTGTGTGTGTATACATATGTTTGTGTGTGTGTGTGTATATACACACACATATATGTGTGTGTGTGTGTGTGTGTGTGTGTGTGTGTGTGTGTGTGTGTGTGTGTGTGTGTGTGTGTGTGTGTGTGTGTGTGTATATACACACATATATGTGTGTGTGTGTGTGTGTGTGTGTGTGTGTGTGTGTGTGTGTGTGTGTGTGTGTGTGTGTGTGTGTGTATACATATATTTGTATATTTCTATGTGCTAAAGTATAGAAAAACAATTATATATGTATAATGTAAGGCGTCCAAAATAAGTTAGTTTACATAATATATGTGTGTTAACAGTTTATATTTATATAATATAAATGCACATACATGTATACATTTAAAAAATATTTACATTTACATATTTATGTATGATTTACACTATATAAAAATACATATATTTTGTGAATATATACTGTATGCATATTTTTATACATATAAATATATGAAGAGATTATTTGCAGAAACAGATAACCTTTTCAAAAATCATGTTTTTTATGATGTTATGTTTTTATTGTATTAGCTGCATTTTTTAGTTATTTTTACTTTATATCAAATTAACTGCAGTTTGATTGTAATTAACTGGAATGCACAATGAAAAAACATAAATTCTGAAAATTATGCCAACATGACACCATAAAAATAAAAGCATTTAAAAATATTAATTATTTACTCATTTAAAATATTAATAGTAATATATAAATAATACTAAAATAATTAACAAATTAACACTATTCAACCAATTATAGCACATTAATTATTTGTCTGAGTTTTTTTTTTTTTTTTGTAAAATGAACTCTAATAGTCTTTATGTAACCAATATTTAAATATTAATTTTAACATGGTAAATGATCCAAATAAAAACATGCACAGTATGATTTGACTGCTTTAATTTCATTTTAAATTAATTTTTTTAATGTAAATATGTATCTAAATAATAAACAAATTAAACAATTTATTTAAATATTAAATAGTAATGAAAATATTTTTTATTTCTATGTGCTAAAGTATAGAATAACAATTATAAATGTATAATGCAGGGCAGTCAGATTGATAATGCTTGATTAATCACATCCAAAATAAGTTTGTGTTTACATAATATATGTGTGTGAACTGTTTTTATTTATTAATATACATGCACATATAGACACATATATATTTAAGAAATATTGTAATAAATTTACACTATATATAAATACAAAATATATACTGTACATGTATGCACATTTATATACATACAAATATTAACAGCACAAACACAAATATTACAGTATGTACACAAAAACTTTTATTTTAGTCCCTATTAATCATGATTAATCCATTTGACAGCCCTAGCCCTAGTTACCACCTGAGGTGGTTTTATTGTAATAACCATGATACTCTGTCATAAATTATGATTACATGGTAAAGGTTAGTAAGGAATCCACTTGATGAATGTTTTGAGTTTTTATTTGTAGGTAAACGGAGTGTCTTTCCATTACACTGTATCTCTCAGACTGATGGTTTGTGAGCGAATCAGCAGTTTTCTCAGCTCATAAAGCATCACTCCAGAAGGCTGAAGGTCAAACCTGTGGATTATCGTTCTTTCTCTTTATCTGCAGTCATCTCTCGTCTCATATTCTTTCCATCCTCATTTCTCTTGCTATTCATCCCGTCGTGCCGTTTCTTAACCTCTGGCCGTGTCACGACCGGCACGTTTCCCCACATTAATCTTGAGACGGTGCGTCGCCGCTCCACCTGCGACCATCGGGATCAGAGTTTACACACGCGCTGATGAAACATACATCACCAATGCGGCCCGTCCTACAGACTCTGACCTGCTACACAAAACCTGTGGAATGAAATGAAATAGGTATCTTACTTGTGTTCCCGTAATGATCCTCTCCAACTGTGTTCATGTGTTTTCTATGATGCTCTTTATGTTGTTCAGTCAGTGGAAAACGTCTCGGGTTACGTATGTAACCTTAGTTCCCTGAGGGAACGAGACGCCGCGTCTAGAACGCTATGGGGAACGCCATTGGCGGGCCGCACTCTGAACTGTGTATAACAACCAATGAAATGACGGGAGTGACGTCACAGGCGCGGTGACGTCATCGACCGGGAAGTATAAAACGCGTGCGTTTGAAGCCGGCGGCAGCTCTTTTTAGGAATGAAGCGAGCGCCGCAGGGTGCGGGAATTATGGTCCGAGACGCGGCGTCTCGTTCCCTCAGGGAACTAAGGTTACATACGTAACCCGAGACGTTCCCTTCCGGGAACTCGAGCCGCGTCTAGAACGCTATGGGGAACGAGACTACCAACGCCCCCATAATTTCCGAGCCCTGCGAGTGTCTGCTCAACCAGGGTGGAAAGGAAAGAGCCCTTGTCTAGCATTCCGCGGACAAGAAGGCCCTGTAGTCCTCGGCCCTCGGGCACACGAGGAATGGTAGTCTTCCTCTGTCTGGTCGCCAGCCAGAACGAGAGGTACTCCGCGGCCCTCAGGCACACGCAGAGTCTTAGTCCTTTGTCTGGGGGTTAGCCAGAACAAGAGGGACCGAATGACCACTGTCTAGCACTCGGCGGACAGATGGTGTAGGTAGTCCTTGGTCCAGGAGGACAATGCACTCGACCTCAAGAGTGCTCCCCGGCCCGCAGGCACACGGGGAATGGGGTTCTACCTCTGTCTGGTCTCCAACCAGAGCGAGAGGTGCTCCTCGGCCCTCGGGCACACGAGGAGTCTTAGTCCTTTGTCTGGGAGTGGCCAGAACAAGAGGGACTGCAACGACCACTGTCTAGCACTCGGCGGACAGATGGTGTTAGGTAGTCCTCGGTCCGCAGACCCACGAGGACAGTGCACTCGACCCCAAGAGTGCTCCTCGGCCCGCAGGCACACGAGGAATGGAGGTCTTCCTCTGTCTGGTCGCCAGCCAGAACGAGAGGTACTCCACGGCCCTCAGGCACACGCAGAGTCTTAGTCCTTTGTCTGGGAGTTAGCCAGAACAAGAGGGACCGAATGACCACTGTCTAGCACTCGGCGGACAGATGGTGTGGGAAGTCCTCGGTCCGCAGACCCACGAGGACGGTGAGCTTGACCTCAAGGCTCCTCGGCCCTCGGGCACACGAGGAGAGGGTGATCCTTTGTCTGGGGGTTCAGCCAGAACAAGAGGGATCCAAGGCTCGGCCTGGAGCTCCGCCAGGACGCGAGGGAATAAGCCATTGTCTAGCATTACGCGGACAAGAGGGCACTGCAATCCCCGGCCCTCGGGCTCACGGGGAAGACAGTAGGTGCCTCCGCCTGGTAGCCAGCCAGTGCATGAGGCACTCCTCGGCCTTCTGTGAAGGCAGACGAGGAGTCTTAGTCCTTGGTCTGGGGAAAGCCAGAAACCAGAGGGACCGGAGTACACTCGGTCTGATAGCATCCTGCGTCAGAACACGAGGAGAATTAAGCCATTGTCTAGCATTCCGCGGACAAGAGGGCTGTGCAGTTCTCGGCCCTCAGGCACACGAGAACCGTGACCTCTGCCTGGTTCGCCAGCCAGTGCGAGAGGTACTCCTCGGCCCTCGGGCTCACGAGGAGTCTTAGTCCTTTGTCTGGGGGTAACCAGAACAAGAGGGACCGGAAGCTCGGCCTGGTAAGCATACCGGGACGCGAGAGTATGAGCCTTTGTCTAGCATTACACGGACAAGAGGCTTTTAGGTCTGCTCCTCGGCCCTCAGGCTCGCGAGGATGCAGGGACACTCCTCGGCCCTCGGGCACACGAGGAGCGTCGTGGCGAAAACGACTTCTCTTCTTTCCGCAGAAAGAATGCGCCTTGAGAAGTCTCCTCCTGGCTAGGGAGGTGGCTAACCCTCTAGGCCTAGCGCACTAGGCCGAGAGTACAGCCGAGCCTGGAGCGGCTCTGAGGTCAAGCTCATAGTACCTGACGAATGTCAGGGGCGAGGACCAATTGTCAGGGGCGAGGACCAACCCGCAGCATTGCAGATGTCCTGGAGGGGGACACCTGCTGTCAGAGCTTTTGGAGGCCGGCAGCCTCAGAAGGAGTAAGTCTTGGCTCCCCATGGAGCTGGGAGACCAGAGGACTTGGAAGTAGTAGGAATGGCATCTGTGATCCATCTACTGATAGCTCTGAACGTGCCACATGCTTTCTTTGTGGCCGTATGTGCCCAGTGCGCATACTGGACAAATATACTTCCCATTGGTCGCACTCCAAGAATGGAGGTAATAGAGGCTTGAGACCCCTCAGGGTCTCAACCTGAGTGCACCACCGAGGAAACCATACCGACGAGCCACCACGAGGGGCGTGGTAGGCCAATAAGCCGCCACGAACACCCTCAGGATGGAGTGAGCTGGTTTTGTGGGTTTGCGAGGACTCAGTACTGTACCAACGGGCAGTAACTTGGTCTAGATGGTGTTCGTGACACCATGAAGCAAACAGGTTCCACTTAAGGTTTCCTCGTGAAGGGAGCTCTGGATAGGAGCAGGGTCTCAACAACCTCAGTTGAGAGACCCGAGTCTATGAGTTGCGCCCCCCAGGGGCCATACTCATAACTTTTCACCTCTCCATGTGGGGGTAGCAGGCCGCGCCCCCAGCTTGAGAGGGAAGGTCCAAGGCATGGTTGGACTAGCTGTGACGATGCCGGCATGCTCTTTCCAGAACTCCAGGGTGCACAGTGATCGGGAGAATGTGTACAGACGCAGCCTCAGCCACGTCTGTACTATGGCGTCCAGTCCGGGCGGACCTGGAGGCACTAAGGAGAACCAGAGAGAACCTTGCGATATCTATCGAGTCGCCAGAGGTCCCAACTTCTGAGTCTCCATGCTTCATTACTTCCTGATGAAGCCTCGATCTCCCGACCGTGGAGGAAACGTGTGACCAGGGGGCACTTGCCCACTGAGAGGCCACCTAGAGGGGCGTGGTAGGCGCTTATAGCCGCCACGTAACCCTCAGGGTGGAGTGAGCTAGCCCTGCGGAAAGGCGAGACTGTAGGAACTCCAGAACTGTACCGACCGGGCAGTTGACTGGGTCCAGGTGGTGCTCGCGGCACCATCTCGCTAATAAGTTCCACTTAAGGCCATACAGTTTCCTCGTAGAGGGAGCTCTGGATTGGAGAAAGGTCTCAGCAACCTCGGTTGAGAGACCCGCTCCTATGAGTTGTGCCCCCTCAGGGGCCACACCCATAACCTCCACTTCTCTGGGTGGGGGTGGCATATTGCGCCCCCAGCCTGAGACAGGAGGTCCCTCCTGACGGGAATCTCCCACGGAGAGCCGTCTAGGAGAGATACCAGGTCCGAGAACCATACTCGTGCCGGCCAGTACGGGGCTACTAGTAGCAGCCGCACTTGAAACCGACGGACCCGTTCCAGAACTCCCGGGAGCAGAGCGATCAGGGGAAAGGCGTACAGACGCAGCCTCGGCCACGTCTGTGCCATGGCATCCAGCCCCAGTGGAGCTGGAGGAACTAGAGAGTACCAGAGGGGACAGTGCGATGTCTCTTGAGTCGCAAACAGGTCCACCTGTGCCTGGCCAAATGTTCTCCAGATCTGCTTCACCACCTCTGGGTGAAGCATCCATTCCCCGGGCCTCAGCCCCTGCCTGGCAGGACGTCTGCTCCCACGTCCAGAGATACTGGACTGCTCTCTCAGGGAGAGAAGTCTTTCCTTAAGACCATAGGAGAATCCGGTACGCCAGCTTATATAAGGGGCGTGAGCGGATACCTTCTGGAAGGAAACACTTCAGGGCGTGGAACACGGCTAGCATCTCTAGGCGATTTGTGTGCCAGGAGAGATGGGATTGCTCCGCAGGCCTTGGGTTGAGCGGCCACTCATGACCGCCTCCCCATCCGGTGAGGGATGCGTCCGTCGCTAGCATGACGCGGCGACGAGGAGCTCCCAGAACCGGACCCTGAGAGAGAAACCAGGGTTTCTTCCACATGGCCAAGGCACGTAGGCAGGGCCGCGTGACCTTGATCTTGCGAAACGGGTTTCCCCTCGGGGAGAACCGCCTGGTTTGAGCCACCACTGAAGTGGTCTCATAAGCAGCAGTCCAAAAGGAGTACGTTGGAAGCGGCTGCCATAAGACCTAACAGTACTTGGGACTGTAGACAGTGGGTGACGGGCCTAGCTTGACCGCATTTACTGCAGTAAGGATCGACTCGAACCGAGCGGGTGACATTCGTGCCTGCATCGTGGTCGAATCCTAGACTACACCTAGATAAGTGGTTTTTAGAAATCACACCCTTCTTGGTGTTGAGTCTCAACCCCAATTCTTTCATGAGAGCGAGAACAACACCTCGATGTTGAGCCGCTAATTATTCTGAGCTGGCCAGAATCGACCAGTCGAGTATGCGGATGTCCTGGAATCACGGAGGAGCCAGAGCAGCATCCACACACTTCGTGAAAGTTCGGGTGAGAGCTAGGCCGAAAGGAAGTACTCTGTATTGGTGAGCTTTGCCCCCGAAAGCGAGCCTGAGAAACTTCCTGTACTGACTTCCTGTTCCAGACCCTGCTCGGGGTTTACCCCGCTGAAAGGTGTCGGCTTAGCGCCGAACTGAATAGTGTAACCTTTCTCTACAGTACGCAGGACCCACTTGAAACATTTGGCAGTAGTTTCCACGCTGCCAGAGAGTTTACTTAGGGTACCAGCCTCTCGAGACTGGTGTCTGGATTTACTCGAGGAACTAACTCGGAGACCTGTAACAGCAAGCTGGCAGGAAGCTCCTGAACTAGCTCCTCGGAAGTCCCCCGCGGGGGCTGCGAACTCTCCAGGGCCGCTACGTTTCCGGGCGGGACAGCTAGAGGATGTTCGCGGGAGATCGCCACGCCCTGTAACACTGGCAGGGTTAGCTGACTCATCTCCTGAGGGCCACGAAGGGGTCTGAAACCCGCACCCGGAGGTACGGTGCAAACCCCCTCGCGAGGGGCTGCCCTCAACGGCCCTGAGCCGTTTAGCCGAGGACTTCCTAGATTGGAGGACGACCCTCAGGTTGAACCTCTTCTTTTTCTTGGAAGCCCCCGACTTAGAGCGTTGCTTTCCGGGTCCTCTAGGCACAGCCGGAGGAACGCGGGCGGCAACGCTCTGTTTCTGCGCCTCTGATGTGGAGAGCTGGTACACGGCTGGGGTTTAAATCTTTCCCGTCAGGAACCCCAACACGTGTTCATTTGCTCATCAAACCTGATTTTTAGTTTTATTAAGCGGCCTGAAGAGCAAAGATGGAGCCTTCAAAAATGTTGCCTAGACCGGGGAACGGAGGCTGATAGCGTCTGTTCAACCCGCGGCGTCATCTTTACTTTCTAGTTTTTCCTAGATCTAAAACTCAATGTAGATCGGGAAGGACAGAAAGCTCCGTTTGGAAGTGCTGACTTAGTCCGCAGGAAGCAAAACGTTTGCTTTTCTGCGGCTCATGTTTGTTTATTTAGCTAATGCACAGTCAGCACAACCACCAGCTCATATACTGAGGCGATCAGGGGGGGGCGGTTGAATACTTTTGACAACGCACTTCAGATCAACCTCCTCGGAGGAAGATATGGAAAGCGTTGGAAACCTTTCCTGGAGGGAAGTAACCGCATTGCGGGCTTCCTCATCCAGAAAAAAGGTTTGCCGATCCACCAGATAGGAGAGGAGATAGGGTATTATTAAAACACCCGTCTCCAGTCCCTCTAATAGATCGAGCCGCGATCCCAGCGAGTGAAGCAACCGCTCCGCCTCGGCGGAAGCGGGGCCAGACCCGCGAGAAACGCTGGCGAAGACTCTCTCCTCGAAGAGAGCCTTCTGTGGAGCACCCGCAGTGGAGATTTTTACGCTCACACTGTGGACAGTCAGCCTTTTCGAGGGCTGACTATGCGTGCTCTACACTCAAGCAGACCACACATAGACTGTGTGTATCCCCACCAACAATGAAGCATTGGCAGGAAGGAACACACTATCTATGTGGCTGCTTGTACCGCCTAGTTTCGTAACACTTCTTTCCCCCATGGTTGCATTTTAAAGGTCATACTACTCAAATAAAAGCCGTGCAAACTGGCACGAAAAAACAGCAGTATGACCGAGACAGACACAGACACAGAGCGCTCTCGCTGAATGACAAAAGCTGCCGCCGGCTTCAAACGCACGCGTTTTATACTTCCCGGTCGATGACGTCACCGCGCCTGTGACGTCACTCCCGTCATTTCATTGGTTGTTATACACAGTTCAGAGTGCGGCCCGCCAATGGCGTTCCCCATAGCGTTCTAGACGCGGCTCGAGTTCCCGGAAGGGAACTGGAAATGTAATACAAGGTTGTTTCAGACATTCATACAAAGTTATTATATTTTACCTGATATTATAGTTAACTGAAACTAAAACCCATAAAACATTTTTCGATACTTGAAAATAAATAAATAAATACACGCACAAGAACTGAAATAAAATAAAATACAGTTTTTTTAAAAGCATATTTTATTTCAGCTATTTGCCAAGGCCACTTTTTTTTTTTTTATGTAGTTCAACTTGATGTACTAAAATATAAATAATAAAAAACAAAAAAATATATTTATTAAAAATTATTTTTAAACAAGAAGAAACAAAACAAAAACACACAACAAAATGATTAAAACTTTAACTAAAATAAAAACGAAAACAGAAAATATATAACATATATAAAATATAAAACTAATTCAAAATATTAATTGAAATATTTATCAACTACATAAAAAACATTTATATTTATATTTTAAAAAATATAAATTTCTGCCAAGGCAACATTTCTCATTTTCATTCAGTTTAACTCTATGTACCAAATAAAATATATAAAAAAAAAAACTAAAATTAATTTTAAAAAAAACTATATGGACATATTTAAAACCAAAACACACAACAAAATTATTAAAACTTAACTAAAATTTAAATGTAGTGAAAAACTTAACATTTAGTCACAAAAACTGTGAATATAAAAACGAATTTCAAATTTTTAATGAAATTAATAAATGAATAATATTAAAATCAAAATATGAATTATTGTTTATTATTATTATTACTACTACTACTACTACAATAATATATTTATTTATATATATGTGTGTGTGTGTGTGTGTGTGTGTGTGTGTGTGTGTGTGTGTGTGTGTGTGTGTGTGTGTGTGTGTTACTATATTTTAAAATAGATAAATATTTAAAACGAATTTATTCACTACTAGTAAGTCACCTACTAATTTATAAATTAATAAAAGTTTAAAAATAAAAATATCACTTTTACTATATTATGATTATTCTAAAATAACACATTGTCAATTTGTTTATTATTATTATTATTATTATTATTATTATTATCAGTATATATTTTTTCATTATTATTTCTTATTTTGATATTATTTTACCACATTTGTGACCCTGGACCACAAAACCAGTCATAAGGTTAAATTTTACAAAACTGAGATGTATACATCTTATGAAAGCTCAATAAATAAGCTTTCCATTGATATATGGATGGATTTGTTAGGATAGGACAATATTTGGCCGAGATACATCTATTTGAAAATCTGGAATCTGAGGGGGCAAAAAAAATCTAAATACTGAGAAAATCTCCTTTAAAGTTGTCCAAATTAAGTTCTTAACAATGCATATTACTAATCAAAAATTACATTTTGATATGTTTATAGTAAGAATTTTACAAAAAATCTTAATGGAACATGATCTTTACTTAATTTCCTAATGATTTTTGGCATAAAAGAAAAATCTAGAATTTTGACCCATACAATGTATTTTTGGCTATTGCTACAAATATACCCCAGTGACTTAAGACTGGTTTTGTGGTCCAGGGTCACATTTATCTACTGATCAGATTTACATTTTACTATTAATATATCTATTAATATATTTAATAATACTAGTTACTATTAATACAAGTTGTATTCTGTACGTAACTGTATATATGACTAAAGAAATCTTAAATCAGTGGCACAGAGATGAATCGATCATCAGAGATGACTATAAAACATCAATTTCCAAAAACTCTTTACAATTTTATGCAGGCTGAAAATACCATAATTTTGACCTTACATTTTGAAATAGTCCCATTTTGATCAATATTAATCATAAATTTGCATGTTCTAAGCAGTCATTGTGTTATTGTTAAACAATATAAACATGACCGTTCCCATCGCTGTGTGCTTGTGTGTGATGTGCCTGTAATAGAGATGCAGTGAAGTTCTCCATCAGCAGATGCAGTGGTCACCTCCTCCTCCTCCTCCTGCAGCTCTGGACACACAAATTGGCCTTTAACTGCTCTGTCTCTCAGCGATATTGCATTTCTCTCCTCATCGTGTCTCTCTGTCTCCTGGCAGTGACAGTTTCAGTCGCTCTCATCGATGAGATTACAGTCGGACTACGAGTCACTAAACTCCATTATCTGAGCCTGAGCTGCAGTCCACCGCTTCAGCTGGGAACACTTTACAGACACTTTCAAGAAAACCTGTGTGTAGAACGCATTAGAGTCAGGACTCATTTCATATTAAAAAATATTATCAATTCAAAAACATGATTTTAATATATGTATATATATATATATATATATACTACCGTTCAAAAGTCGGGGTCAGTAAGACTTGTAATAGTCTTTAAAGAAGTCTCTTCTGCTCATCAAGGCTGCATTTATTTGATTAAAAATACAGAAAAAAACAATAATATTACAAAATGTTTTTACAATATAAAATACAGTTTTTCATTTTAACATACTTTAAAATAGAATTTATTCCTGTGATGAAAAGCTGAATTTTTATCAGCTGTTACTCCAGTCTTAAGTGTCACATGATCCTTCAGAAATCATTCTAATACGCCGATTTATTATTAGAATGATCAATGTTGGATAATATCAACAGTTGTGCCGCCAAATATTTTTTGGAACCTGTGATTTTTTTTTTTTTCAGGATTCTTTCATGAATAACAAGTTTAAAAAGTACAGTGTTTATTCAAAATATAAATATTTTATAACAATGCAAATTATTTATTATTAACTTTTAATAAACTTTTAATTATTAACTTAATACATCCTTGGTGAATAAAAGTATTAATTTCTTTAAAAAAATAAAATAAAATAAATAAAAATTTACTGACCCCAAACTTTTGAACGGTAGTGTACAGTCGTGGCCAAAAGTTTTGAGAATTACATAAATATTGGAAATTGGAAAAAAGTTGCTGCTTAAGTTTTTATAATAGCAATTTTCATATACTCCAGAATGTTATGAAGAGTGATCAGATGAATTGCATAGTCCTTCTTTGCCATGAAAATTAACTTAATCCCGAAAAAAACTTTCCACTGCATTTCATTGCTGTCATTAAAGGACCTGCTGAGATCATTTCAGTAATCGTCTTGTTAACTCAGTTGAGGATGTTGACCAGCACAAAGCTGGAGATCATGGGTTTGATTGGGTTAGAATGGCAGACTTGACATGTTAAAAGGAGGGTGATGCTTGAAATCATTGTTCTTCCATTGTTAACCATGGTGACCTGCAAAGAAACGCATGCAGCCATCGTTGCGTTGCATAAAAATGGCTTCACAGACAAGGATATTGTGGCTACTAAGATTGCACCTAAATCAACAATTTATAGGATCATCAAGAACTTCAAGGAAAGAGGTTCAATTCTTGTTAAGAAGGCTTCAGGGCGTCCAAGAAAGTCCAGCAAGCGCCAGGATGGTCTCCTAAAGAGGATTGAGCTGCGGGATCGGAGTGCCACCAGTGCAGAGCTTGCTCAGGAATGGCAGCAGGCAGGTGTGAGCGCATCTGAACACACAGTGAGGCCAAGACTTTTGGAAGATGGCCTGGTGTCAAGAAGGGCACCAAAGAAGCCACTTCTCTCCAAAAAAAACATCAAGGACAGATTGATCTTCTGCAAAAAGTATGACGAATGGACTGCTGAGGACTGGGGCAAAGTCATATTCTCCGATGAAGCCTCTTTCCGATTGTTTGGGGCATCTGGAAAAAGGCTTGTCCGGAGAAGAAAAGGTGAGCGCTACCATCAGTCCTGTGTCATGCCAACAGTAAAGCATCCTGAGACCATTCATGTGTGGGGTTGCTTCTCATCCAGGGGAGTGGGCTCACTCACAATTTTGCCCAAAAACACAGCCATGAATAAAGAATGGTACCAAAACACCCTCCAACAGCAACTTCTTCCAACAATCCAACAACAGTTTGGTGAAGAACAATGCATTTTCCAGCACGATGGAGCACCGTGCCATAAGGCAAAAGTGATAACTAAGTGACTCAGGGATCAAAACGTTGAAATTTTGGGTCCATGGCCTGGAAACTCCCCAGATCCTAAAACTTGTGGTCAATCATCAAGAGGCGGGTGGACAAACAAAAACCCACTAATTCTGACAAACTCCAAGAAGTGATTATGAAAGAATGGGTTGCTATCAGTCAGGATTTGGCCCAGAAGTTGATTGAGAGCATGCCCAGTCCAATTGCAGAGGTCCTGAAAAAGAAGGGCCAACACTGCAAATACTGACTCTCTGCATAAATGTCATGTAATTGTCGATAAAAGCCTTTGAAACGTATAAAGTGCTTGTAATTATATTTCAGTACATCACAGAAACAACTGAAACAAAGATCTAAAAGCAGTTGAGCAGCAAACTTTGTGAAAACTAATATTTGTGTCATTCTCAAAACTTTTGGCCACGAAGTATATATATATACACACACACACATTTTTTGCATTTGGAAATTATAATTATTATTAGACCAATAACAGTAAATCCTGACAATCGTGAACCCAAATAAGTTTGACTTTAAAGGGATAGTTCACCCAAAAATGAAAATGTGATGTTTATCTACTTACCCTCAGGGCATCCAAGATGCAGGTGACTTTGTTTCTTCAGACGAACACAAACAAAGATTTTTTTCACTCAAACCGTTGCAGTCTGTCAGTCTTATAATGGCAGTCAATGGGTACCAAATCTCTGACAGTTAAAAAAAACATGCACAGACAAAACCAAATTAAACCCTGCGGCTTGTGATGATACATTGATGTCTTGAGACACAAAACGAACGGTCTGTGCAAAAAACAGAACAGTATTTAAATCATTATAGCTGGATGTTCCATCAGATCAAAAGTAAATAGTGATATAAATATCGTTATGTTTCTTGCACAGACCGAACGTTATGTGTCTCAAGACCTCAATGTATCATCACAAGCTGCAGGGTTTAATTAGGTTTTGTCTGTGTATGTTTTTTACTCTTAAAGTCCCCCTGAAATCAAAATTAAAGTTTTTTGGCTTTTAGTATGAATATATTATCCTTAAGATTATCTATAAGCTAGTGTGCTTCAAAACAACGACAAAATTCGTGTTTACAAGATATGGGCATTCAAAACTTACAGTCTCGTCACTTCCGCCAATATGAACCAACGATTTTGATGATATCACGGTGCACTTCAGTTTCTCATCAAACGTTCTGTCCAATCAAATGCTCTCTAGAGTCCGTATTGTCCCGCCCCCTACACAGAGACGCAACAATAACCCAGAGCAGATCAAATGCGCTCATATGTGCAATCAGCATGTATTAAGTTTAAGTCTGCAATTAAACTCGCAATTGCACAAAAAAAAAGTCAGTTTATATCGCAGTTCTGACTTTATAACTTGCAATTGTGAGTTTATATCACACGATTTTTAGGAAAAGAATTTCGAGAAAAAAAACTGAATTGCAAGATATAAACTCGCAATTGCATGAAAAAAATGCCTTTATATTGCAATTCTGACTTAAGAACTCGCAATTGTGAGTTTATATCATGCAATTCTGAGGAAAAAGTGACGCTTGACTCATTAGTAGGCCTAACATAGTGGAGAGTATAGCTGATTTACAAGGCACCACTTGGGCACAAACTCTTGTACATATTCTCACTGAGGATAAAATGCTAGAATCCTTCTTGTCACCAAACCCAAGCTCAGTCTGACCGCAACACTCTCGTCCAGCAGATCCACCTTCACCAGCGGCGGTTTGTCTTCTATTACCGGGAGTCTAGACGCAAACATTGTTCCATCATTTGAGTTTTTGATGGTGTGTGTGGAGAAATTAAATATGTATGTACTTTGGAGGACGGTCTGATCCTCGCTCAATCACTTTATAATGGCTCTAATTGAATTGCCTGGGTCAGAGACAGTTTTCCAGCAGCAGCTCGACGGCCGCAGGGCAAACCGTGTTTGCCGAGAGCTGAAGGGTGCGAAAGGGAAAAGGTTACAGACAAGAAACTCTAACAGAAGTGACGTGAATTTAGAACAGCACTAATCTAGATCACTGGTGACTGAAGATTTCTTCAGTTAATTTTACATAAAAATTTATGTGTAGTTGAAATCTTGAGAAAACACAGGTGTTGTGTGGCCTTTCAGTTTTCCTAACGGCATCAATAAGGCTTCATTTCTGTCAAAACAAGCCGGATCTCAATCTGCTCCTATTTTATCAAATCCCTCCCCTCATATGCCTCTGAAATAAATGTATGACCTGTGCATTTGTTTTATGAAAAATCAATACAAATATAGCCACAGGCTACAGACGGGGCCAAGCATGGCCTACATTTTAGTAAGCACAGTGGAATAGCTTAAAGGTCAGCTGAGGAATATTATGATGTATGGGGAAATTAAATAAATAAACCAGCAGCAGAGAGTATTTGGTGGAATTTTATTTTGTGCCGTTAGCAGAAATATTCATCGTACCTCATTTTTTATTATTATGGATTTAGAAAATTCATTTTCATCAGACTGCAGGAGTGAAAGAAGCAACCGAAAATATCAGTTTAAGAAAGAAAATTCTAAATGAAAATTAGAAATTGAAAACGTACTGAAATAAAAATAAATTAAAGTGATTACTGAAAATAAAAAGACATAGATATTCAAAATATGATTAAATACTAGAGATGCACCTATACTACATTTCTCAGCCAATACCAACGATTATTCAGAAAGATATCTGCCGATGCAAGTACTGATACTGATACCTATGAAAGCCTATTGACTCTTTATCTCACAATTCAGATTTTTTTTCTCGCAATTGTGAGTTTACATCTCGCAATTCTGACCTTTTTCTCAGAATTGTGAAATATAAAATCACAATTGTGAGTTTTAAAGTCAGAATTGTGAGATATAAACATGCAGTTCTGTCAAATGAAGTCAGAATTGCATGATATAAACTCAAATTCTGAAATTCGGACTTTTTTTTCTTCATAATTGCACGATATAAACTCACGATATAAACTAGACTTTATTTCTATTGCAACTTAATTTTTTAGAAATGCAATCTTGCAATTTTGACTTTATAACTCGCAATTGTAAATTGAGTCAGAATTGTGAGATATAAACTTCTGAAAACATTATTCTTTTTTCCCTTAAAAATTTGACTTTATAACTTACAATTGCGAGTTTATGTCTCACAGAATTGCACATAAAATGTCTGAATTGCGAGATATAAACTTGCAATTGCACGAAAAAAAGTAACTTTATGTCGCAGTTCTGACTTTAGAACTCGCAAGTGCGAGTTTATATCTCGCAATTCTGGAAAAAAGATAGAAGTGTTTATTTAAATAATGTAATTCTGAGAAAAAAAGATAGAATTGTGAGTTTATATCATGCAATTCTGAGAAAAAAAGATAGAATTGTGAGTTTATATCGTGCAATTCTGAAGAAAAAACAGAATTGTGAGTTTATATCATGCAATTCTGAAGAAAAAACAGAATTGTGAGTTTATATCGTGCAATTCTGAAGAAAAAACAGAATTGTGAGTTTATATCATGCAATTCTGAAGAAAAAACTGAATTGTGACTTTATATCATGCAATTCTGAAGAAAAAACTGAATTGTGACTTTATATCATGCAATTCTGGAAAAAAGTTAGAATTGTGAGTTTATATCGTGCAATTCTGAAGAAAAAACAGAATTGTGAGTTTATATCGTGCAATTCTGAAGAAAAAACTGAATTGTGACTTTATATCATGCAATTCTGAAGAAAAAACAGAATTGTGACTTTATATCATGCAATTCTGAAGAAAAAACAGAATTGTGAGTTTATATCGTGCAATTCTGAAGAAAAAACAGAATTGTGACTTTATATCATGCAATTCTGGAAAAAAGTTAGAATTGTGACTTTATATCATGCAATTCTGAGGGAAAAAGTTAGAATTGTGACTTTATATCATGCAATTCTGGAAAAAAGTTAGAATTGTGACTTTATATCATGCAATTCTGAGGGAAAAAGTTAGAATTGTGAGTTTATATCATGCAATTCTGAAGAAAAAACAGAATTGTGACTTTATATCATGCAATTCCGAAGAAAAAACAGAATTGTGACTTTATATCATGCAATTCTGGAAAAAAGTTAGAATTGTAAGTTTATATCATGCAATTATGAGGGAAAAAACATAGAATTGTGAGTTTATGTCATGCAATTATGAGAAAAAAGGTCAGAATTGTGAGATTCTTTTTTTCCCATCACAATTAGCCATATACCGTAAATAAAACAGCTTGTGAATACTCACGTAACGCTATGTACTTAAGAAGAATCAACAAGTTAACTGAGTTGGAGCCCATATGGGCCCAGGGCTGACTTGCACCACTAGCTGATTCATTAGGGATGCACATATATACTGGTATATAAATAATACTAAAATCATGTTCCTGACAAGGTTCTTATTTATTAATTTTAACGCAAACTGACACAGGACCGCCTCACATTCTGCTGCTGTGAGAAACACCGCCTCAAACTCCTTTCCAAGACATTCAAACTCTGTGAGTCAGACAGAAACACAGATCTTCTGAAGAATGCGAGCTCGACACGTTAAACGACAGTCTGTTTGGGCGTCTTAGATGATGCCTTTAGCACAGAGCGCCGCGATCATAAACACAGCTGTGCGTCTGTTCTGAAACGACAATCAAAGCGTCTTTGTGCGTCGGTTTGATTCCAGCTCCTGCATATCAGAGAACAAAACCACCGTGAGATGTTTCCAGAGCCACGATCACCTCCAAGGCCTTTCATACCACAAACAAAAAATGCATTTCATTTATTCCGAGACTTTTTTGGTGGAGCGAATGAACCTCCTGCTGTGAGGAGAGACAAAATAAGCATTTATCCTGATGGCATTATCTGCGAGGATGTTACGTTTGCATTTAAAGAGGACTATGACGATGATGATGATGATGATGATGATGGTTAGTTATAGCTTAGATGTTGCAGGACAGCAGTAGGGGGGAAGGAAACAGCAGGAACAGGAAATCACATTACAGCTAAAATATGGGATTGGCGTTCGCCTCAAGCTGTTGTCGAATTAGAGTCGTGAAGGGCACGGCTGCAGGTTTCGCCCGGCGGAAAATTGCCACACAATTGACTGCGGCTCGACCCGCCGCTCCGTCCTCCATAAAAGCCGGAGAGTATTTTCTCGTGTACAATGATTGGATCAAATGACATAAAACCACATCAGAAATAAGGCCTAGGACTCTATTTTATAGGACAAAGTGCTCGTCCACTTACTAAACTAAAAGCTGTCATCCATTTCCCACTTGCCTTTATCTTTACGGGACATTTTGGGAATCAAACCGGGTCAATAGCCTATGTATATTTACTAGAACACATTGTTAATTTGTATACCTTTTTTTTTTTTTTTACAAAACAAGACTTAATCGGTGTTGCGGGTAATGCATTACAAGTAACACAAGTTATGTAATAATATTACTTTTTCCAAGTAACTAGTAAAGTAACGCATTACTTTTAATTGGTAAGAAAATATCTGAGTTACTTTTTCAAATAAGTAACGCCAGTTACTTTTTTCCCGCATTTATTGAATAAAAGCTCTCCTGTCCCCATGTTGAGAGAAATTGTGAGTAAGATGTTACTTTAGTTCTGGAATAAATGTGAACATGCATTAATTCATCTCACTCTCTAAAAAATAGATACAGTATTTCTCAAAATGTATAAAAAAAAAAGTGAAATTCAACACAAACCTGCAATAATTAAATGACTATCATTATCAATGAGGAGCGGAGAAAAAGAAGCTTATGCTTCTTCATACTCCTTTTCAGACTTGTATAAGTAAAAACATAAAATTGTATTTAGTTTTACTCTTTTGCTTTGTTTATTAGTTTTTATTGCATTTATTTTAAAATAAACAAAGCAAAAATTTTATTATTATTATTATTATTATTATTATTATTATTATTATTATTTCAAATTGTTTGTTTTTAAGAAAAACTGAAGTTAAGCATTTTTTTCCAATGAAAAAAACAAACAAAACAAATGTATTTGGCACAATTTGTATTTTAAAATAAAATAAAATAAAATAAAATAAAATAAATTTAAATTAAATTAAATTAAATTAAATTAAATTACAATTTAATTTAGTTAATAAATTAATAAATTAAATTAATAAAAATTTGCTTCATTTTATTTTGTTTTATTTTATTTTTTATAATAAAATAACATTAAATTAATAAAAATGTTGCTTTGTTTATTAGTTTATATTGCATTGATTTTGAAATAAATGCAATAAAAACTAATAAACAAAGCAAAAATATTATTTTATTTTATTTTCAAATAAAAATTGTGTCAAGGAATGAATCTTAGTTTGTTTTTTTAGAACAACTGAAGTTCCCATGGAAAAAAAACAAATGTATTTTACATTACACTGAGAATCATTCCTTGGCACAAGTTGTATTTAAAAATAAATGCAATAAAAACTAATAAACAAAGCAAAAATATTATTTTATTTTATTTTATTCAATAATTAAATGTTAAATAATACAAATATCCTTTATGTATTTAATCCCATTTTATTAACCAATGTCTTTGCTGCCGACCTTCGATGATCCAATTCATCCAAACTAATAAGCTAAAATTATTCAAGATAATCTAACATTTGTTTTCCTTTTTTTTTTGCTGAAGAGTTGACATTTTTTCTTCTGCGGTCTACTGTACAGACATGAATTTACTTTTCTCTAAGCCTGAGGCTTTTGGTGTGAAAATTCTTTTACATTTGCCAAAAATAGAACTTTTTATATTAAAAACAAACAAGCAAGCCCTGCCCAGATTTAAAAAGTAACGCTTTGCAGGACATGAACCGCCAGCATAATCATTTGCATGTTTTTCTTAATAACAGTGGAAACCTAAAATACCCCATCATTTAAGGTAAAAGTAATACATCATTCTGAACTGCAAAAGGTTTACTTTTATTTGTGTGCACTCACAATATCAACAAAAAGTTGTGCTTTTGTAAAATACCTAAAGAAAACAAACATGCGCTTTCTACCGTCTCTGTCTTGAGGAGTGCCTCACAAAAATGTCCCAAAACTTAGTGAATATTTGCCTCACAGACATGATCAATGTATCTATAGAATGCTTTAAATTACTACTTTAATTTACTAAAACGAAATAATTAATGTAATAAAATCATGTAAGTTTAATGTGAAAATTCCGCCTAGTTCGTTTAAGTTTAATTTAATATGTTGCATCATTTTGCTTCTCGAGTAAATGTATCTTGAAATAAAAATGTTTAGTTTTTTTGTATCAAAAACACAGAGTAAGAAAACCATTTCTGCAGTGTTCACGAACCATTTTTAGAATTCTTCAGACATCATGTGGTTGTGGTTGATGGAAAGACTTTTTACCCATTTTTCTTTCTTTTTCTCAATCTTCATGAGGTCTTTTCATGTGACTTATTACCCATTGACTTATGTCCTCTGTAGTGGACCTTGTGTTTTCATGCATTTTCTTTGAAATTTTTGAGCTACTCTGTCAAGTCCTGTTGTACTGTGCAGAGGACATCCTGGGCTTTCTAGTGATATGTCATTTGATTGGCTGGCATGCTAGGAACCACTTCTTACACTGAATCCAAAATGGCCGGCATACAAATGAGCACATTTTATGGGAAGGAGAGAGATATGTAAAATTTTGCTTTTTTACATGTTTTTTACTATTATTATCACATATATATTTGTTTATTAAAGTGTCAGTAACAATACAATTAGCTTTTAAAGCTGTTAAATTGTTTATGATTCAAAATATCATCCTTTTTTAAATGTCAACTATAGTGGACATCAGGACCATCTTAATGTAATTAATGACTGCATGTTGTAGGAGGCAGAACTGAAGCAGAGAGGATTTTTATAAGATAGTTGAGGGAGACTCTGACTTAGAGCTGCCAGATGAGGATAAATTTGAATGTAACATACAAGAAGATGTTGAAGAAGAGGAAGAAATTGCAGGAGACTCAGATGAGCAGACTGAGACAGACACAGAGACAGAAAAGGAAGAAAAGGAAAGATGCCGCACTCTGTGGTTCTGCAGCAGGACAATGCACACCAGCAAATTCACTTCTGAATGGTTGAAGAAAAACAAAATGAAGACTTTGGAGTGGCCTAGCCAAAGTCCTGACCTGAATCCTATTGAGATGCCCACAGCATGACCTTAAAAAGGCGGTCCATGCTCGAAAACCCTCCAATGTGGCTGAATTACAACAATTCTGCCAAGATGAGTGGGCCAAAATTCCTGCACAGCGCCGTAACAGACTCATTGCAAGTTATGGAAAATGCTTGATTTCAGTTGTTTTGTTTTTGTTACATAAATGTTGGATTAATATCCCTTTACAGCCATATTCTGTACAGTTTTGTTGTCTGAGTTTGGGTGTCGTTTCGAACTAAAATGGTCCTGTGGTCCACTACAGTGGACATGCTGTAAAATTAAAAATAAAAACTAAATGTAAAAACTCTAAATTATAGAAATTTTTTTTAACCCAAAGGATGTAGGAAATCACAAAAAAACAACAAAAAAGAGACACTTTTTTTCTTTGGGTCTCAGGAGGTTAAACCGGGAACGGACGAACAGTATGAGGCTGTGAGCTGTGAACAGCTAAATGTTTCTCTGAAGCTTCATTGATTCCCACAATTGAAGCTCTTGTGACTCTTGTGAGATGGATCATCTTGGATGTGTTTATATGGTGTTTTATATGAACACAAGCCTGAAATATGAGCTCAATATCTGCTTCACATTCAGATCAATTTAATAAGCCTTCTCACACTCGTCCAGCGACGTCTGAGCAGAAATAATGGCGTTTGGCCCACAGTGAGACGAATCGTTTCATAACACAGATTGGGTTTGGAGTGCATTTGCGGCGTGTGAGTGTTTGTGAACGCTGAGGATGAATGTCATTAATGAAGCACATTTAACCGTGTTAATAGTTTGATAATGAGGCTCAGTGACACGCCATTAAACTACATTATCAATGGAATAAACACACTCAAGATGTCCATGTGAATCTGAAGCAGGTCGTGGTTTAATAATAACAGCAGCGTCTTTTTCTCTGGTCTTGTTTCAGGTGGATTCAGATCCTAAAGAGTCACATCTGTCTGTTCAGGAACATTGTGAATCATCTCCTGCGGCATAATACACCTTCACAGCTGCGTTTTCACCATCCTTTGGCCTTTCTTTTTATTTCTTTATTTTAATTAACTGATGTTTGGAAAGTGCATCGGTTCTGTTGTTGCTTTTTCACAGCAAAGTATTACATTGTAGCTCAATCTGCACAACAGACCCAGAACATCTGGTATAATGGTAATACATCAGAACACTGTTTTTTTAACCTTTATAAAAAAAAACTGAAATCTACCTCAAAAACTAATCACAAGTAGCTTTTCCACAAGCTGAGGTAAATACTAATACAGCTGAGGTCAAAAGTTTACATGCACCTTGCAGAATCTTCAAAATGTTCATTATTTTACCAAAACAGCAGGGATCATACAAAATGCAAGTTATTTTATATTTAGTACTGACCTGAATAAGACATTTCACATAAAAGATGTTAACATATGGTCTCCACATAAGAAAATAATAGTTGAATTTATTAAAAATGCATGCTGTTCTTCAGAAAAATCCTTCAGGTCCTACAATTCTGTGGTTTTTTAGCATTTGTGTGCATTTGAACCCTTTCCAACAATGACTGTATGATATTAAGATCCATTTTTTTCACACTGAGGACAACTGAGGGACTCATATGTAACTTTTACAGAAGGTTCAAACACTCACTGATGCTCCAGAAGGAAAAATATGCATTAAGAGCTGGGGGTGAAAACTTTTGGAATTTGAAGTTCGGTAAATTTAACTTGTTTTGTCTTCTGGAAAACATGTAAGTGTTTTTGTCGCTTTTGAAAGGCAGTACTAATTGACAAAAGTATGATATTTAGGCAAAATAAGAAAAATGTAAACATCTCCATTATGTTCAAAAGTTTTCACCCCCTGCTCTTAATGCATGTTTTTATAAAATAATAAAATGCAACTAAGTAATGGAATTGGAGTAACACAAGGGAGTTATTTCCAAACACTGCACTTAATAATATTTTACTGTAAAATGACATGAAAATTACCGTTTTTCACCGTATATAGTAAGAAGACTTATCACTAATTAGTTTTTCTATATATTATTATATGTAGTAAATTGTAAATAATGCATTAAGACAAGATTGAGATTTAAGAATTGTTAAGAATTATGAAGTTAACTTGATGATTATTGACTATTATTATCAATGAGGAGTGGAGAAAAAGAAGCTTATGCTTCTTCCTACTCCCTTTCATACATGTATGAGTTAAAATTGTTTTGCTTTGTTTCTTAGTTTTTATAGCATTTTTTTTTATAGCATTACACAGAGAATCATTCCTTGGCACAATTTGTATTTGAAAATAAAATACAATAAAATATATATATATATTTTTTTTTTGCTTTGTTGATTAGTTTATATTGCATTTATTTTAAAAGAACTATTAAACTAATTATTTTATTTTATTTTCAAATACAAATTGTGCCAATGAATGATTCTCAGTTTGTTTGTTTTTTTAGAAAAACTGAAGTTAAGAATTTTTTTTCCCATAAAAAAAAACAAATGTATTTTACAACACACTGAGAATCATTCCTTGGCA
>NC_133375.1:42906830-42954330 GCF_049309525.1 Garra rufa
TGTAACTAATTTACATTTTAAATGCATTCTATAAAATATAGATATTTAGTTACATATATTTAATTATTTATAGTAAAGAATTAATTTACACTCTACTGAATGCATAAAACAAATGCTTTTGACAAACCTTTGCTACATGAAAAATTTGTCATTTTAACATACTTCTAATTTAGATTCAACAATATTTTACAAATTATAAAATGTAATTAATTTACATGATTTTAAATGCATATATAAAATATAGATATTTAGTTACGTATATTTAATAATTTATATTATAGAACTATTTTATTGGCATTAGTACATATACATACTGAATATAATCCTGAAACATAAAATCTATCACAGTTTCCACAAAAATATGAACTGATAATAATAATAAATGTTTCTTGAGCAGCAAATCATCATATTAGAATGATTTCTGAAGGATCATGTGACGCTGAAGACTGGAGTTATGATGCTGAAAATTCAGCTTTGATCACAGAAATAAATTACATTTTAATATATATTCACATAGAAAATGGTTATTTGAAATTATAATAATATTTCACATTTTAACTGATTTTTTTTGTATTTTTGATCAAACAAACACAGCCTTGGTGAGCAGAAAAGCCTTAAAAAAGCAGAAATATCTTACCGATCCCAAACTTTTGAATGCGACAGATATATATAGAGTTGAACTTGTGGAAGTGGGTTTTTTCAGCCGTTATTAAATAGTCGTTTCTTAGTCCAACCGCAGACGCTGGCGTTCACGTCCCGAAACGCGTCCGTTCGTTATATATCAACGCAGGAGGGATTTCTCGCAGGCCGAGGTGAAATTAATTTCATGCTTTCTAATAAGCTCAGGTTTTCCCCGGTGAGCTTGCGGCACCTAAACCATTGTCAATATTTCTTCTGTATTCATAACTGTTTGTTTAACATGCCTTTAATTAGGAGCTCCTATTGAAGGCTTTAATTGCTTATTAAAACTCTTTTGCTCTTCGGAAAGCCGGAATCGGCCTTATTTCCATGCGGCGGCGCTCTGGGAATCTCACATGAAGAGAATTTGTTGGGGTTCTTGAGCACCGAGGGAGCGAGAAGCCAATTTGTCAGAGAAAAGTAAATTAAAGGCGGCGTCTCGCTGGAGATTTGTGCTGAAACGCCAAAGTTTTACAACTGATTAACTGTTCCTTATTTGTCCTTTATATGTCAAAGATGAATGAGAATGTGTGACGGGGTTGTGAAGTTTGGGTGTTTCAATGAGATCTGAGGACGGAAACATACTTGAGTCCTGATGGACTTGCAGATATTTGATTTTGTTTTACGGTGTTGGTTAACAAACCTCTTAACGCTAGAGTTTCCTATGGTATCTGCACACTATGGAAACTGCACACTATCTACATATGAAAGACAGATTAAGATGATTGCTTCATTGCATCGAAAATTATTAGGGGCCAAGCACTGAAAGTGTGTAGGCACCTAATTGTATCCAATGGCGTTCTTTCCTCTTCTTCCGTTTCTTACGCTCATGAGTCTATGGCAGCTCATAGAACCGCTTGCGAGAAAGTTGTGAAATTTGGCACACTGATAGAGGACAGTCTCAACATTAACCATAGCAAGTTTGGAGTCTCTAACTCAAACTGTCTAGCACCACCACTTGTCCAAAGCTTCACTCATGTTTATGCTGATAACTTTTGAACCGTAAGGCACAGAATCAATTTTTTTCTTTAAATCCTTGGCTCATGCCGAGTCCAAAATAAAAAAATTGGAAGGTTTATTTTTTTTCTATTTTTAATAGTTTGTAAAACCTACTTTTTCAAACTTATCCTAGACGGTTTGTCTGATTTTCACCAAAATTGGCTCAGATCATCTTCAGACCATGCTGGCAAAAAGTTATGGAATTCAAGTTGATTAGTCAAACCATTCTCAAATAACGCGCAAACGAATTCTACGAAAAGCACGCAAAAATGGATGTGAGGCTATATCTCTGCAACGGTTTGGCGTATTGAGACCAAACTTGGTGTGTGTTATAACAAACATGACCTGATGCTACCTGCACAGTTTCGGCACAGTGCCACCTAGTGGTCAGGAGATATGAAAAAAAAAATCATATGGTTTATTTGTTTTTCTATTTTTAATAGTTTGTAAAACCTACTTTTTCGAACTCGTCCTAGACGGTTTGTCTGATTTTTACCAAAATTGGCTCAGATCATCTTCAGACCATGCTGGCAAAAATGTATGGAATTCAAGTTGATTAGTCAAACTGTTTTCGAATAACGCATAAACGAATTCTACGAAAAGCATGCAAAAGTGGATGTGAGGCTATATCTCCGCAACGGTTTAGTGTATTGAGACCAAACTTGGTGTGTGTTATAACAAGCATGACCTGAGGCTACCTGCAGAGTTTCGGCACAGTGCCACCTAGTGGTCAGGAGATATGAAAAAAATCGTATGGTTTATTTTTCTATTTTTAATAGTTTGTAAAACCGACTTTTTCAAACTTATCCTAGACGGTTTGTCTGATTTTCACCAAAATTGGCTCAGATCATCTTCAGACCATGCTGGCAAAAAGTTATGGAATTCAAGTTGATTAGTCAAACCATTCTCAAATAACGCGCAAACGAATTCTACGAAAAGCACGCAAAAATGGATGTGAGGCTATATCTCTGCAACGGTTTGGCGTATTGAGACCAAACTTGGTGTGTGTTATAACAAACATGACCTGATGCTACCTGCACAGTTTCGGCACAGTGCCACCTAGTGGTCAGGAGATATGAAAAAAAAAATCATATGGTTTATTTGTTTTTCTATTTTTAATAGTTTGTAAAACCTACTTTTTCGAACTCGTCCTAGACGGTTTGTCTGATTTTTACCAAAATTGGCTCAGATCATCTTCAGACCATGCTGGCAAAAATGTATGGAATTCAAGTTGATTAGTCAAACTGTTTTCGAATAACGCATAAACGAATTCTACGAAAAGCATGCAAAAGTGGATGTGAGGCTATATCTCCGCAACGGTTTAGTGTATTGAGACCAAACTTGGTGTGTGTTATAACAAGCATGACCTGAGGCTACCTGCAGAGTTTCGGCACAGTGCCACCTAGTGGTCAGGAGATATGAAAAAAATCGTATGGTTTATTTTTCTATTTTTAATAGTTTGTAAAACCGACTTTTTCGAACTCGTCCTGAACTCGTCCTAGACGGTTTTTCTGATTTTCACCAAAATTGGCTCAGATCATCTTCAGACCATGCTGGCAAAAAGTTATGGAATTCAAGTTGATTAGTCAAACCATTATTGAATAACTCACAATCAAATTCTACGAAAAGCATGCAAAAGTGGATGTGAGGCTATATCTCCGCAACGGTTTAGTGTATTGAGACCAAACTTGGTGTGTGTTATAACAAGCATGACCTGATGCTACCTGCAGAGTTTCGGCACAGTGCCACCTAGTGGTCAGGAGATAATGAAAAATCGTATGGTGTATTTTTTTTTCTATTTTTAATAGTTTGTACAACCTACTTTTTCGAACCCCTCCTAGACGGTTTGTCTGATTTTCACCACAATTGGCTCAGATCATCTTCAGTCCATGCTGGTAAAAAGTAATGGAATTCAAGTTGATTAGTCTAACCATTATCGAATAACTCACAATCGAATTCAACGAAAAGCATGCAAAAAAGGATGTGAAGCTATATCTCTGCAAAGGTTTGGCGTATTGAGACCAAACTTGGTGTGTGTTATAACAAACATGACCTGAGGCTACCTGTACAGTTTCAGTGCAGTGCCACCTAGTGGTCAGGAGATATAAAAAATGGCTATTTTTGCTTTTACCTTCTTAATGATTTGGCCAAAATTCACAACACCGGTCTCTTTAGATTTGGTTCTTGATGCCGATTCAAATGATCAAATGTTTTTGTGGAAACTGTCTTTTATTTTTCAGAATTCACAGATGAATAGAAAGTTTAAAAGAACAGCATTTATTTGAAATAGTGTAGTTTTTACAAGAAAATACTTTCAGTCATGGTTTTACTTGCTGTTTCTTTGTAATTAATTGTAAAAATGCACTCAGGACACTTAATTTCTCATAATACTTTACTTAGCATTATTTATTTAGTAAATTCCTCTTCTTTTCATTCCAGTTCAGCGTCAAATTTACATTCATGAATAAAAAGCTGCAATTCTTCCATTCTGATTTTATTTGTCATGTTGTTTCTGAACTTTTTTTAACATCTCCGTCAGACAGCATGCACACATGCATGTGTCTATCAGAGCGTCTGCGTTCACTCTGAGCGTGTGTTTGTCTGAAGCGGCAGGTTTTTCTTTGAAAGCTCCTCCTGCTGAGCTGAAGGTCAGTGTTTTATCAGCTGATAGAAAGACACTCGCTGGAGTTTAAGCAAAGACAAACATCAGGACCGGAGCATGAACACACACCGTCACACGCTCAAAAACACTCAAACTCTCCGCAGGAGGGAAACCGCAATGCTCCATTGAAGTCTAGAGCTGGGACAAAAATATTATCATGATATTCACTGACCATTAATAAATTCCATGTGTGTGTTAGAACTGGAAGAAGAATGTAACTGTAATTTTGACCCTGGAGCAGGAAACCAGTCTTAAGTAGCACAAGTATATTTGCAGCAATAGCCAAGAATACGTTGTATTGGTCAAAATTATAAATATGTTTCGTTTATGGCAAAAATCATTAGGATATTAAGTAAAGCTCTTGTTCCATCAAGATATTTTGTACATTTCCTATCATAAATATGTCAAAACTTAATTTTTGATTAGTAATATGCATTGCTAAGAACTTCATTTGGACGACTTTAAAGGTGATTTTCTCGATATATTTAGATTTTTTTTTGCACCCTCAAACTCCAGATTTTCAAATAGTTGTATCTCGTCCAAATATCGTCCTATCCTACAAACTATACATCAATGGAAAGCTTATTTATTCAGTTTCAAATTGCTGACATTTTTGACAGGGTCCAGGGTAGGGCTGGGCGATTAATCGAAAAATAATCGAAATCGACATTCAGAACCTATAATCGTTAAAATTTTTCCAGGAAGATTATTTCAATTACTTTCCCTTTAAAAAACACTAGCGCTCCGTTCCGTTATTCGGCCGACATGTCGATGGAGAGCTTAAACAGTATTTATACAGTAAAAAGTATTTACAGGATATACAAGGGTAATTTTATTTAGAGGAGATACTGCTTATTTTCTACTTGTAATATGAAAAACATTGAAAATTATTTATTTTGTTTCCAATAGTGCAAGTTATTTATTTTCACTAATTTAAGAAAAATGTGACTTTTCATTTTAAGCAATGCTTGCTTTAATTTCAGTTGTTCAACACTGATGTTCAATTAATAATCATAGATCGTAGATAGTGTGTTTCCTTCAATTATTTTAAAATCAAGTAATGCACCCTTCATCCAAAAATCTCTCGCTTGTAATATGTGAACATATTTACTGTACAAAACTTGTCAGTGAAAATAAATATTATATAAATATAATTAAATATAATTTTATTAATAAATAAAATAATCGTTCATTAATCGTAATCGGGTTAAAATGTTCAATTAATCGAGATTTTGATTCTAAGCCAAATTGCCCAGCCCTAGTCCAGGGTCACATTTGTTCACAATTAAACACTACTGAGTAAGTTAGCTTTAATTTAGGGCTCCAGAAATCCATTTCCCCCTTTATTTCTCCGTAAAATTAGATTTATTTATTTATGACTAAATAAATGACTAAATGAAGAGTGACTAAATATATTTAAAAACTTGTTAGATTTGTTAAATGATTAAATAAGAGATTATATTTAAAATGTATCCACTCGTTTCTACTCATTTATATTTAATCAAATAAGAATTTAATTAATTTACAATAAAACATTGCATTTTTATTTTACTTTTAAGCCTCAATTGTGAGTTATAAAGTCAGAATTGCGGGATATAAAATTACAAAACAAATCTTTGACCCATATGTGATTAACAAACTAATAATATCAAACTCAAACCAAACAAAACAACAAAATTTAAATCCTTAAATTAAATAAACAAATAAATTAGTTCATTTTTAAATGTATTGAAATATTTAATTTAACAGCTACAAAAAAACTTTTTAGTCATTTAACACACACAAATCTAGTAAAATTATGTATTTATATATTTATTAACTTATTCATTAATTTAGTAAATAAAATAAAAAAAATTAAATGTGACCATTAACAACATCAGAGAATTGCAAATATGTGAATGTGTTGTTAAATTATTGAAATATGTGGCCCTGGATGACAAAACCAGTCTTAAGTAGCACGTGTATATATGTAGCAATAGCCAAAAATGCATTGTATGGGTCAAAATTATCGATTTTTAATTTATGCCAAAAATCATTAGGATATTAAGTAAAGATCATGTTCCATGACTATATTTTGTAAATTTCCTACCGTAAATATATCAGAACTTAATTTTTTATTTTTATTATGCATTGCTAAGAGCTTCATTTGGACAACTTTAAAGGCAGTTTTCTCAGTATTTAGATTTTTTTGCACCCTCAGATTCCAGATTTCAAATTGTTGTATCTCGGCCAAATATTGTCCAATCCTAACAAACTATACATCAATAGAAAGCTTATTTATCAGCTTTCAGATGATATATAAATCTCAATAAAAAAAACAAAAAAAAAAAACCTTATGACTGATTTTGTGGTCCAGGGTCACATATTAACTTAAAATCCGAGGGAAACTTCAGGTTTTGCTCAAAGGGGTTTAACTGACAAAAAAAAAAAGTTTGAAAATCGTTGTTTTAGCACAAAGGTGCAAAGGTGAAGGTTTTACAGTGCTGCCGTTCTCATATTATACAGTAACGTGATCATAAAGCAATCATCCGTCGCTCTCACACTAATCATGTTCATTTGGCATCAAAATCACCAAGAATCTGAGCCTGAGAAACAACATGGCAGAGATTTCAGACGTCAAAACTCTGATGTACTACACTCTTATACTTCTGTTTTCCATCTAAAAAAGCTCTGGTATGAAATATATCCTACATTTAAAGTAAAGTCATGTATTTGCTGTGGAAAGACACGCATCCAATCCAAACCGTTTGAGATCCCAGACCGGGGAATTATGGGACGGGACGGATAATGGACTATAAGAGCGCAGGGTGAGGACGCCAAACACAGCAGATTCTGTCAATCTGACCAGCGCCTTTGTGTTTAAAGGCAGATCTCCAGCAGCAGTTCAGCAGGTTTAACTCAAGCAAACGCATCCAGGCGAGTCAAGAGAGCAGAAATAACCACGACAGCAGCACTCAGAGCTTTAATAAATCTGCATGTTCTGCATCTCGGTGTAAATAAACGCTGTAGTTCCATCAGATGAAACACAAATACGATGCTCACGTTATCTCAAAATATAATACTAGAGCATTTACTTTCAGGAAAACTACCGTCAAACAAGAGACTCACAGAGCTTCAAAAAAACCAACAAAATATAAGTTCAAAAATAAATAAATAAATGAAAAACATATATGGGTCAAAGACGTTAAGATGTCAAAAGAAATGTACAAAAGTGATTTTATGTCCATGGAAAGGACATTAAATGTAAGTAAAGTGTCTACATTTAAGGTTTCAAGAAAGTTTTTGAAGAATAAAATGTAACAATTTGGTTGAAATAATGTTACGTTGTCATTCAGTGTAACACAAAATTGATGTCAAAGTTCAGACAACATGCTTATACATGGATCAAAGATGAAAATGGGTTTCAGCATTAAAACAAGAAGTGAAATACTGCTTTCCAAAAAAATATTAAAAAGTTTTCTGTTTAATTGAATTGCATTTTTTGTTTTAGTTTTTCTGCGCAAAAAAATAAATGTCATACATTTTTCCCTAATTTACAGAAGACACCCACTAAAATGTCATTCAATGTGTCTTGTCAGGCATATTTACAACAAAAATCACTTGGTAAAATATTAAAAGATGAATTATTTTCAACCCAAATACTAATTAAAATGTAAAAATTGCCACTGTCCTAGGTTTTGCCCATTTGTCAGTATACCTTTTTTACTCATTTAAAACACAAGTAAATTTAATATGCTCCCTTATTCTTTTATATATTTTAATATGTACAAGTCAGAATAAGCATGTTGTTTGAATTTGAATTTAAATAAATACTGTGTTACACTGAATGACAATGTAACATTATTTGGACATTTTATTCTCCAAAACCTTTTCTGAAACCTTTTTTTATGTGATTATCAAGCTAATAATGTAAAACTCAAAACAAACCAACTGTCCAATTTGTTTGTTAAATAACTGGCTAAACTAACGAATGAATAAAAAAATTGTATTTTCAAATTTTAAAAAGTAGTAAATAATTTAATAAACATTAAAAATGTTTATTTATTTATTAAACTACAAATAATAATTAATTATTTAAATAAATGACTAAATAAATAAAATGAATATATTTTTTAATGTATTATATATACATTTATTTAATAAAGTATAAAATAGTTTCTTACATTTATTTATTAGTTTGTTTGTTAAAAAAATGGCTGAACAAATGAATGACTTAATTTAAAAAAATTGTAAATTGAATTGTGAATTGAAAGTTTCAAAATAGTAAATAATTTACCAAACATTAAAAATGCAAGTATTTTCTTATTTATTAAATAATAAACAAACAAGTGCAATTAATGTATTTATTTATTTTTTATAATTTATTCAAATGTACATTTATTTAATAAAATATAAAATAATTTCTTACATTTGTTTGTTAAATAAATGGCTAGACTAATGAATTAATTAATTAAAACATATAAATGTTTTAAAAATGTAAACATTAAAAATACATTTATTTACTAAATACACATGGCTAAATAAACATGAAAAAATGTATTTTGTATTTACTTATTTATGAAACACAAATATATAAGTAAAATAATTAATGAATAGATGACTAAATAAATAAATGAATAAAATGTATTAAATGTGTAATAAATAAATGATTAAATAAAAAATAAATGTGTAACATCTGTGCATGTCTTACATTTATTTATTAATTTATTTGTTAAATAAATGAACAAATTAAAAGTATTATTACTGTATCCATTAAATAAAGAAATAATGTAGTAATTTATTCTTTAAATACATGTATTTTGTATTTACTTAATTAGTTGTTTATAAAACACAAATATATAATTAAAAGAATTAATGAATAGATGACTAAAATGTATTAATTAATAAAGACTTATTAAATGTGTTAAATAAATGACTAAATAAATAAAAAAATAAATGTATAACATCTGTGCATGCATTTAATAAATTGTAAAATTTCTTAAATTTCTTAATTTATTTGTTAAATAAATGGCTAAAATAAATAATCAAATTAATAAAATATATTAGTATTGTATGTATTAAATAAACAATTTAGTCATTTATTCTTTAAATATTTTGTATTTACTTAATTAGTTATTTATGAAACAAATATATAAGTAAAATAAGTAATGAATAGAAGACTAAATAAAGACTTGTTAAATGTGTGTTAAATAAAAGACTAATTAAATAAAAAATAAATGTATAACATCTGTGCATGCATTTAATAAATTGTAAAATTTCTTACATTTCTTAATTTATTTGTTAAATTAATGTCTAAATAAATAAACAAATTAATAAAATGTATTAGTATTGTATGTATTAAATAATTTAGTAATTTATTCTTTAAATATTTTGTAATAACTTAATTAGTTATTTATGAAACAAATATATAAGTAAAATAATTAATGAATAGAAGACTAAGTAAAGACTTATTAAATGTGTATTAAATAAAAGACTAAATAAAAAAAAGTATAAAATCTGTGCATGCATTTAATAAATTGTAAAAAAAATTAATAAAATGTATTAGTATTGTATGTATTAAATAAACAATTTAGTCATTTATTCTTTAAATATTTTGTAGTTATTTATGAAACAAATATGTGTATTAAATAAAAGTCTAAATAAATAAAAATATAACGTATATGCATGTATTTAATAAATTATTACATTTCTAAAATGTATTTATTAATTTATTTGTTCAATAATTTAACAAATTAATAAAACGTATTAGTATAGCATGCTTTAAATAAACAATTTAGTCATTTGTGACCCTGGACCACAAAACCAATCATAAGGTTAAATTTTACAAAACTGAGATATATACATCATATGACAGCTCAATAAATAAGCTTTCTATTGATGTATGGTTTGTTAGGATAGGACAATATTTGAAAATCTGAAATCTAAAGGTGCAAAAAATCTAAATACTGAGAAAAACACCTGTAAATTTGTCCAAATTAAGTTCTTAACAATGCATATTACTAATCAAAAATTACATTTTGATAGGTTTACAGTAGGAATTTTACAAAAAATCTTCATGGAACATGATCTTTACTTAATTTCCTAATGATTTTTGGCATAAAAGAAAAATCAATAATTTGGACCCATACAATGTATTTTTGGCTACCGCTACAAATATACCCCAGCGACTTAAGACTGGTTTTGTGCTCCAGGGTCACATTTATTCTTTTAATGATGCAGGTAAACAAATAACATACTGTCTTTTTTTTTTTCCATATTTTCTACGAATTTTACATTTTATTTATTAATTCTTAGCTTTTCATCAACTCTCAAGCCCTATTTTGGTGATGCCTGTAGTGAAGTGTGTGAGGTCGTTGGCTCAGGTTAATTCCACACACGCAGCGTTCCTCTGAGAGCCGTAATAACTATTTGCTTTGGCTTATAGCTCTTATTCCCGTCCTGGATAGCTCTTTAAAGTCCTCTCGGCCAGCGGCTTTATCAGATCGCCTCAACCTGAAAGACTATTAGCGCTCTCTGAGGACGTGAGCTGTATTGGCCGTGTCTGTGGTGAGTTCTGGTCTTGTGTGGTTTCTGCTGGTCTGTGCTGGTCTGTGGTGGTCTGGACGTCCGACTGAAGGCCAGTAATGGAGCGGTGTCTCTGTGTCTGCGGCTGACAGAAAGGATGATTATGGGACTGTTGTGTCGTATCATAAAGGTCAAGTGTGCCGTCGTCTCCAGCGCTTTATTATTCATTTAAAGACCTTTCTGCTGTCGTCGTGTGACACATCAGAGAATCAAAGACACTTCATCATTAGAGACACTTTAAAATGGCTTAAGATCTGACTGAAGGCTTCGTGTTCGGATTAATTACTTGTTACACACTTTTACATTTGCTTTTACTCGCTGTGAAGAAATGGCTGTCACTATAATGTTATTTATTGCCAAAGAAAGAGCAATGACGGAATTTATTTTTATGATAGATATACAGTATATGTGTGTAATATGTAATTTTTAGTCTCTACATATATGATATATTTGTTAATAATATATTAGTTTGTATAATATATATTTAAAAATAAAGATTTTATAAAAAAATAAAAAATAAATAATAATAATAATATTTTTTTAATAATCTGAAGCTGTTTTTGTGAGTCCTATTGGCTGAATCGGCTGGTGTTTAATTTTTAAAGACATCTTTATTGGCCCGTCCGTCGTCTGTTTGTCTCCATCTGATCTGCGTGACTCGCTGTGTTTCTAACACGTCTCTCGTCTCTGTCCGTCTTCATCTGCTCTTCTTCCTCCTGTGGTAGAAACACACTGAGAGTCTGAGAGAGAAACTCTAAACACTGCAAGTCTGAAAGGCTGTTATCAGAGAAGAGCTGAAGGGCAATGAGACGTCTGTCATCGTGTCACTCTTGACCTGTTTCTTCTGTGCAGCACAAACGATCATCTTTTAATGATCTTCTGGCCTCTGTTTTCCATACAGTGTCAGTCAATGCTTCAAAACGCTTGCGTTCATATGCCTTGTGCACTACATTCCAAGTCTTCCCTATTCATTCTGCAGTATGTTCTGTTTCTAAATAAAATAATATAAAATACTCATAAATAAATACACACATACATGCATGCAAACAGTATTGCATATCTATTCTGCAATATATTCCATGCCTAAAATAAATAAATAAATAAAACAAACAATTAAATAATTATTCTATATTCATTCTGAAATATAAGCCATGTCTTAAATAAATAAACTAATATGCCATATCCATTCCAAAATAAATTCCATGTCTAAATATAAGACTTAAAATGTTAAAATATAAAACAGAAAAAAATGTAAAACTTAAACAGTATTTCTTCTCCATTTTTGCATTATATTTCATGTCTTAAATATAATATTAAATACCTAACAATAAATAAATATATAAACTATTCTATATCCATTCTGCAATATATTCTGTCTAAATATAAAATACTATATATATATATATACAGTACTTCATATCCATTCTGAAATATATTCCATGTCTAAATATAAAATATTTACTAAATAAATAAATAAATACTCCAAATCCATTCTGCAATAAATTCCATGTCTAAATATAATATACTTACAATAATACTAATACATAAATAAATAATAGTATTTCATATCCATCCTGCAATATATTCAATGTCTTAAATGTTATATAAAATACTTAAATATATTAAATAAATAAATACAGTACTTCATATCCATTCTGCTGTACATTTCATGTCTAAATATAATATACTTACAATAATAATAATAATAATAATAGTAATAAATAAATAAACAATAGTATTTATATCCATTCTGCAATATATTCAGTGTCTTAAATATTATATAATATACTTAAATTTGTATATGATAATACCTATATTGTTATTATATTATAATATCTATATTCCATGTATAAAACATAATACACTTAATAAATAAATAAATAAATACAGTACTTCATATCCATTCTGCTGTACATTCCATGTCTAAATATAATATACTTAAACTAATAATAATAATAATAATAATAATAGTAATAATAAATAAACAATCGTTTTTATCCATTCTGCAATATATTCAGTGTCTTAAATATTATATAATATACTTAAATTTAAATATGACAATACCTATATAGTTATTATATTATAATATCTATATTCCATGATAAATAAATAAATCCAGTACTTCATATCCAGTCTGCAATATATTCCATGTCTAAAATTTAATTAATTAATTAAATACTCCATATTAATTATTCAGTATATTCCATGTCTAAATATAACACACTTACAAAAATAATAAATAAATGAATAATAGTATTTATATACATTCTACAATATATTCAAGGCCTAAATATAATACATTTCAATAAATAAATCCAGTACTTCATATCCAGTCTGCAATATATTCCATGTCTAAAATAAATTATTGAAATAATTAAATACTCCACATCCATTCTGCAGTATATTCCATGTCTAAATAGAATTCACTTAAAAATAAATAAATACAGTAGTTCATATCCATACTTAAATGCAACTATAAATAAAATGACTTACTACGGACGGAGCGTAATGTGATGTTTCTGTGAGCGTCACGACAGACGCGGTAAAGCGTGAAGACGGCGGCTTGTTAAACGGCTCCGTTTCTTCGCATTTGTCATACGCTCTGATGTTTTTCATTAAGTGACATTTACAACAAGCCTGCTGAAATGAAGATGTATTACAGGCCTCGCCGGGGCACAAACAGGAGATTCATCATTTTTGTGCATGCGTTCAGGGACGCGGCGTCAACGGCTCCATTACAGCAGGTGCTTCACTCTTAGTTCATCATTAGAGCCAACTTCAGCCCAAAATCAACTGATCTGTCATCGTTTTCTCAGCCTTGTGTCGCTCCAAACCCAGATCACTGACTCTCTAAAGCTGAGGATATTCAAAAAAATATACTGACTCTTTTTATTTATTTATTTATTTATTTATTTATTTATTTTTGAGTTAGTCAGCCTCTTTCCTCCATCACTTTCATTATATTAAAAGAAAACAAAACTAACAAATGATCAACAAATTCTAAAAACTGTATGTTCAGTAGTTCAATATATTCCATGTGTAAATAAAATAAAATAAAACAAAACACAATAGCAAGTTAAAAAACAAGTAAATAGCATTTCAATTAAATAAAAATTAATAATACATATATTTATACATATTATAATAAAAAACTATCATTAAAATTCAATTACATAGAATTTATTGAAACAAAAAATAAGTAAATAAATAATATTTACATAATTTATATTATAATAGCAATTTAATTAAATATAAATAAATATATGTAATATAAAATTATTATAATTATTATGATTGAAATGTATTTAAATAATTTATTGAAACAATAAATAAGTAAATAAATAATATAAATATTTACGTCATTGTTTATATTATAATATTAACATTTAAATATATATTTATAAGTAATATAAAATGATTATTATTAACATCCATTTAAATAGAATTGATTGAAACAAAAATAAGTAAATATATAATGGAAATTTTTCCATTAATATTTATAATATTATCATTTTTAATTAAATATAAATTGACACTGAATATATTTAGAAGCTTATAAATATAAATACTTATAAATATATATTTAAATGTTAATATTATAATATAAACAGTGACGTAAATATATTATTTATTTACTTATTATTTATATTTAATTAAATTGCTATTGTAATATAATTTATGTAAATATTTATTATTTATTTACTTATTTTTTGTTTCAATAAATTCTATCTAATTGAATTTTAATGATAGTTTTTTTATTATATTATGTATAAATATATTTATTATTAATTTTTATTTAATTGAAATGCTATTTACTTGTTTTTTAACTTGCTATTGTGTTTTATTTTATTTTATTTACACATGGAATTTAGAAGCAATATAAAACTGAATTATTACTATTAAAATTCATTTAAATAGAATTTATTGAAACATAAATAATATAAATATTTACATTATTATGTGTATTGTAATGTTAACATCTGAATTAAATATAAATTAACAAAACATATAATTTTACGTAACATAAAACTATTATTATTATTATCATAAATAAAATTCATTTAAATGGAATTTATTGAAACATAAAATAAGTACATAAATATCTATATTATAATTTATATTATTATATTAACATTCTAATTAAACAATCAACAAGAAATCTATTTATAAGCAATATAAAATTTTTAAATTGTTATTACTATTAAAATTCATTTAAATAAAATTTATTGAATCATAAATAATATAAATATTTACATTATTATGTGTATTGTAATGTTAACATTTTAATTAAATAAAAATTAACAAAACATAATTTTATGTAACATAAAACTATTATTATTATCATTAATAAAATTCATTTAAATGGAATTTATTGAAACAAAAAATAAGTACATAAATATTTATATTATAATTTATATTATTATATTAACATTCTAATTAAATAATCAACAAGAAATCTATTTATTTTATTTAGACATGGAATATATTGCAAAGCATATGGATACTGTTATAATTCTGTTATTTATTTTTTATTTCATTTTATTGCATTGCATTGCATTTTATTGCATTGTATTTCATTGCATTGTATTTTATTGCATTGCATTGTATTTTATTGCATTTTATTGCGTTGCATTGCATTTTATTCCATTGCATTGTGTTGTATTGCATTGCATTGGCGTGCAGTGATTTCTGAGCAGTAGTTTGTCAGTCTTCTCCCTGCTATTCCTCTGCTTTGACGGGGTCAGTAACGCAGACCGGCTCTGGATCTCTGTCAGTCTCTGTCGCTCGCCTCCTCACAGCTCTAATAGGTGTTATGATGTGGATTCAGATGTGGCGTGGCGTGAAGTGAAGAGCTGATAATATGGCAGGTTATCTGGCGCTCTTCATTGTGTGTCTGCGGGAGGCCAGACACTCCACGCTCCCAAACACCAGAGCGTTTATCACATTCAACACTCACGCGATCAGAAATACGCTCATATTCAGCGCTGCAGCTCAGCCACCTGCAGTCCAGTCACTTTGAGACTCTTAAAAGAACTGCATTAACCAAGTGATTCATTAACAAATGCACTGGTAGTAAATCTTTTAGCATTTTTTAGTAGGATGTAAAAATAAGATTAAAAATGTTATTGCCTAAATATATTTGTTTTTTTTATAAATGTTTTATTACACATTCATTTGGAAATGTATGAAGTGACAAAGTTTTGACTAATTCATTATTTATTTATGTATTTATTTATTGGTTCTAATTGTTACTTATTTTGAAGTATTTTATTTTATTTAGACATGGAATATATTGCAAAGGATATTGTTACTGTTATAATACTATTATTTGTTTGTTTCATTGATTACATTGTAGTTTTATTGCATTGCATTGCATTTTATTGCGTTGTGTTGCATTGCATTGCATTGCATTTAATTGCATTAAATTTTATTTCATTTCATTGCCTTGCATTGCATAGCCTTGCGTTGCGTTGCATTTTATTGCATTGCATTGCATTTCATTTCATTTACTTTAATTTCATCTCATTGCATTTCATTGCATTGCATTGCCTTGCATTGCCTTGCGTTGCCTTGCCTTGCGTTGCATTGCATTGCATTTTGTTGCATTGCATTGCATTGCATTTTTTTATTTATAAATGTAGAAATGCAATTCTAATAAATACATAAACCAAAAATTTAAATATTTTATATTACATGTATTGTTATTATTGTGATAAAACAAATAATAAATAATTCAGTAAGTTAATAATTATATTTTAAAAATGTGCATTTATTTATTTATTTATTTAATAGCAAATGAACTGTCAATGAAACTCAGTGCAATTAAAAATATATTTATTTTTGTTTGTCATTATGAAGAACTGCACTAACAAATGCACTGTTAGTGAATCTTTAAGCATTTTTTAGGAAAATGTATTTATAAATGTTTTTTTATAATTGTATAAATATAAATCAAAATATTATATATCACTTTTATTGTTACTATTATGATTATTTTGTTATTATGATTGTTATTATAAAATAATTAATACAATAATAATTAATGAATGTAATAAGTTATATAATTACAATTAATAATAATTTATTTAGTAAGCTTTTCAATAACAAATGAACTGTTAATAAAACACTTAGTGATTCTTTTTATTGTAAAATGTATTTTATTTATAAATTTAAATATGAATAAATGTAAATATTTAATAATAATAATGTATTTATTATTTATTTATATTATATGAAAATGTAAATTATTTATTTCAGAATTTAAATAATATTATTTATTCATTATTCATATTTATAAAGACCTGCACCAATCAAAGATTTTAACAAATGAGCTGTTAATGAATCGTTACAGTGCTTGTTTAAAATTTATTTATTTATTCTTTTTTATTTATTTGTGTATTTCTATCTCATTATAAAGAGCTCCATTAAGTGAGCTGAACTCATTAACGAATGCATTTCTTCCTAATGATTTTAAAATGTATTTATTCAGTCATTATAAAGAACTGCAAGTCATTAGCAAGCGATTCATTAACGATGTCATGTTAGCACTAACAGAAGCTGGAATGATTCAAACAAACCAGTTGAATCAGATTGCAGTCATTGGTTTGAACTGATTCACTGAATCAAATGACTCACTGGTTTGAGATGTCAGTGTTATTTTTGTAGTTTTGTTGGTGTATTTGTGCCATTATGTCTCATAATATGACAGTTTTGTTATAGTTAACCTTCTGGTTCAAAAATGACCGGACTCCAAACAATTGCTTATAAATCTCTCATTCTGCTATATTATCAACAAATACTGGATTCAATTTTTTGGCAACTTGTTTTCTTTCATTTAGGACTGGTTTTGTGTTTCTATTTGCATCTGATTAATTGTAGGCCTCATTTATCTGAAAGTAGGCACCTCATTTTTTGAACGAAAAAAGCATTTTTTATGATAAATTCACTCAAAAAATGAGGTGCCTACTTTCTGATAAATTAGGCCTACGATTAATCAGATGCAAATAGAAACATCAAACCCCAAAAAAGACCGGATTCCAAACAAGTCCTTATAAATCTGTCATTATTCTTTATTATCACCAAATATTGGATTCATTCTTTTTGTCAACTTGTTTTCTTTCATTTAGGACTGGTTTTGTGTTTCTATTTGCATCTGATCAGTCTGATCAGGCCTCATTTATCTGAAAGTAAGTTCCTTGTTTTTTGAGTGAATAAATAGTTTTGAAGAAATATTTTCACAATATGAGACAAAAAGTTATGAAAATTTGCACTGTTTATCACACTAGTGTGCCTTAATGCTTAATCAGGATTGACAAGTGTGACTTTTTTGTCATTTTTGGACAAAATAAAAGCATTTAAAGGCAAACGTCCTGATTAAACATTAAAGCACACTGGTGTGAGAAACACTGCAAATTTTCATTATTTTTTATCTCATATTGTAAAAATTATTCATTAAAAATGTTTTTCATTCAAAAACAAGGTGCCTACTTTCATATAAATAAGGCCTACGACTGATCAGATGCAAATAGAAACACCAAACCAGTCCTAAATGAAAAAAAAACAAGTTGACAAAAAGAATAAATCCAATATTTGGTGATAATATAGCAGAATGAGAGATTTATAAGCAATTATTTGGAGTCCGGTCATTTTTGACCCGGGAACACCACAAGAGTGACTTTTTGCAATTTTGGAGGAAATAAAAGCATTTAAAAGCAAACTTCCTGATTAAACATTAAAGCACACTAGTGTGAGAAACACTGTATATTTTCTTTTAAATTTTGTCTCATTTTATGGAAGGTATTCATAAAAAATGTTTTTTTTACTTAAAAAACGAGGTGCCTACTTTCAGATAAATGAGGCCTACGATTACTCAGATGCAAATAGAAACACCAAACCAGTCCTAAATGAAAGAAAACAAGTTGACAAAAAGAATAAATCCAATATTTGGTGATAATATAGCAGAATGACAGATTTATAAGCAATTATTTGGAGTCCGGTCATTTTTGACCCGGGAACACCACAAGAGTGACTTTTTGCAATTTTGGACGAAATAAAAGCATTTAAAAGCAAACTTCCTGATTAAACATTAAAGCACACTAGTGTGAGAAACACTTTGTCTCATATTATGAAAGGTATTCATAAAAAAATTTGTTTTTTTTTTCACTTAAAAAATGAAGTGCCTACTTTCGGAGAAATGAGGGCTACAATTAATCAGATGCAAATAGAAACACAAAACCAGTCCTAAATGAAAGAAAACAAGTTGACCAAAAGAATAAATCCAATATTTGGTGATAATATAGCAGAATGAGAGATTTATAAGCAATTGTTTGGAGTCCGGTCATTTTTGACCCGAGAACACCACAAGTGTGACTTTTTGCAATTTTGTACAAAATAAAAGCATTAAAAGGCAAACATCCTGATTCAACATTAAAGCACACTGGTGTGAGAAACACTGCCAATTTTCATTATTTGTTATCTCATATTGTAAAAAATATTCATAAAAAATGTTTTTCATTCAAAAACAAGGTGCCTACTTTCATATAAATGAGGCCTACGACTGATCAGATGCAAATAGAAACACAAAACCAGTCCTAAATGAAAGAAAACAAGTTTAAAAAAAGAATAAATCCAATATTTGGTGATAATATAGCAGAATGAGAGATTTATAAGCATTTGTTTTGGAGTCCGGGAACACCACAAGTGTGACTAGGTGAAATAAAACCCACAAAAAATTCTGAGAAGTACTTGTACCCTTTGTGAACAAAGTCAGGAACTATTTATATAGTATTTTCAGGAAAAAGAAAATCTTTTCCAGGTCAATTTGACCTGAACACAACCAGGGGGTTAATAGTATTTTACCTAGAAAACGGCTCAAACGTCACATTCTGAGAGCTGTTAGTGAATCTGGTCAGTGTTGACGGCTGAGTTTCCGTCGTTTAGCCGGATCTGCTGCATCATCTTGTATTCATGCGTCTGTTTTAAGAGCTGCTTTAATGCTCACATCAGTCTAGCAGGACGAGTAAAGGACTAAATGGGACATCTAATGGCTTTATTAGAGCTCCAGCAGTTCATTAAACTTCATCAGGAGTTCACAAACGTTCTTCCCGACTCTCTGTCTGTCTATTTATCTGTCTGTCTGTCTGAACCTGCCGTGATCAGGGGATGTGAATGAAATAATCAAAGATGATTCTTGCTGCTTCTGTCTTGTGTTTGTCTGAAAAGTTTTACCGAAACACATGATAGTTTTACAAATTGTATGTTGTAATAATATTGCTAATATGTAGTTGTATTAATTTATTTTAAATACATTTAAATATAAAATTCTAAATACATGTAAATAAATATTTTATGTTAGTATTATACATTTAGATTTAATATTAAATTAAAACATAAATCATTATGTGGTTATTTATTTTAAGATTTAATTATATTTATATAAAATAAAAATAAATAATCATGTTTTTCTTTATTTTACTGCTTAATAATTTATATATTATTTATTCATTTTTATTATAATTTAAATGTATATTTTGTATCATTTAAATATTGATTTATTTTTTCTTTATATTTAATTTAGTTACTTTTTAAAATAATTTTAAATTCAAATAATTATTATTGACATATTTTTATATTACATACACATTTAATTATTTATCAATTTACTTTTTTTATTTCAATTGAGAATTTTAAATTTAAAAGATTAAAAATACTTTAATTGATTTAATTATATTTATATTAAACATTAAAATGTAAATAAAGCTTAATAATTAATATATTACTTTATTAATTCATTTATACTATAATTTAAATAATGTATATTTTCTATAATTTAAGTATTTGTTTATTTTTATGTTATATTTAGTTACTTTTTAAAATCATTTTAAATGTAAATAATTATTTACGTTTTTATATTACTTATGGATGCAATTGTTTCTTATTCATTTAAAATAAATTAGTAAAAAAAAATATAAAATTGTATTAGAAATATTTTTTAGAATTTGAATTCATTCATTTATTCTCATTTAATTGATAATTTTAAATGTAAACAATTAAAAGTACATTTAATTATATTTATATAAAACATTAAAATGTAAATAATCATGTTTAATTAATAATTTATATATTACTTTATTTATTCATTTATATATTATAGTTTAGTATTGATTTATTTTTCTTTTATATTTAAATTAGTTATATTTTTTCAAAAAATTATGAGAAATGTTGTTTCTTGAGCAGCAAATCAGAATTTTAAAATGATTTCTGAAGAATCATGTGACACTGAGGACTGAAGTAATGATGCAGAAAATTCAGCTTTGATCACAGAAATAAATTATATTTTAAAATATATTCAAATAGAGAACACTTATTTTAAATAGCAAAAATATTTCACAATTTTACTGTTTTTGCTGTACTTTTGATCAAATAAATGCAGGCTTGGTAAGCAGAAGAGACGTCTTAAAAAAAAAACACCAATAAAAATCTTGACTGGTAGTGTAGTTATATATAAATTATATTTTACATTAGTTATTATTCTAAATGTATGTGTTATTCATTGATGTTGCATTTAGTTAGTGGTGTGAAGTATGCATATACCGTCCTCATCGGGTGCAATGGGGAATTGTGGGATATTAGCAGTGGCACCGGGTCCCATGTTCATGTAGTTCTGCTGACGTGTGTGTAATCTCAGTGATGGAGATGTAATTGTGTTGTGAAGGTCACAGCCGTTCTCATCAATTAATGCAGCGCAGACAAAGAGAATCAAGCGAGTCCTAATGTTCGTTTAATTCCCTGCGCATTCCTCACGGCGGGACGATGGGCTTATTGTATTCAGTGTCATATCTCTCCTCAGCGTCCATGTTCCTCATAATGATTCTGCAAATTATTAACACGCTGATTGAGGCTTGTGTGTGTGGGAGGTTTAATTCTATCTGTCCGTGTTGATTTCTCAGCTCTGTAACACATTTGTAGTGTTTTACGAGTTGCTTCAATTAATAACTTGAAGTTGCTTTCAGTGATTCAATGAATATATTTGCAGATTCTGTGCGGGTATTTACATTTAGATCAGTATTTAAAGAAGTTCACTTCCAGAACAACAAATTACAGATAATGTACTCACCCCCTTGTCATCCAAAGATGTTCATGTCTTTCTTACCTCAGTCGTAAAGAATGTTTTTTTAAGGAAAACATTCTCCATATAGTGGAGTTCAATGGTTCTTGTGAGTTTGAACTTACAAAAAACATGGAATTTCTGGAATATCATGGAATTTTAAAGGTCTATTCTAGAGATTGAAATTCAGAAAAATGTTTCAAGACCACTTCAGGTGTTAAAAACAGTGTTGGGGGTAACACATTACAAGTAACGCAAGTTATATAATAATATTACTTTTTCCAAGTAACTAGTAAAGTAATGCATTACTTTTTAATTGACAAGAAAATGTCTGAGTTATTTTTTCAAATAAGCAATGCCAGTTACTTTCCCCCCATTTATTGATTAAAAGCTCTCCTGTCCTCATGTTGAGAGAAATTGTGAGTAAGATGTTACTCTAAAAAACAGATCCAGTGGTCTTCAAAATGAATAAAAACACTGAAATTCAATGCAAACCTGCAATAATTAAAAATGTTCAATAATACAAATATCCTTTATGTATTTAATCCCATTTTATCAACTGATGTCTTTGCTGTCGACCTTCGATGATCCAATTCATCCAAACTAATAAGCAAAAACAACTCAAGATAATCTAACATTTGTTTGCCTTTTTTATTGCTTTGTAAGTTGACATTTTTTCTTCTGCGTTCTACTGCAAAAATAGAACTTTTTATATTAAAAACTAATACTCAACTCAATAATACTAACTCAATATTGCAATGCATTACTTTTAAAAGTAACTTTCTCCAAAACTGGTTAAAAGTAAACGATAGAAAAGCTAAAACTAAATGTGAAAAACTGTAAATAAAGACTGAATGATGAACTTGATGACAAACAGAAAACCCCTGAAAGCATAAAAAACATAAATGCATTTCTGTAGAGAAAAATACTTAACAGGTAAAAGCACAAAAAATAGTGTGTTTGTGTGTTTTGTACTAAAAATGTCTGTAAACATGTAAATAAAGCTTGCAAATGGATGGATATGTTCATTTTAGGTCCTAGAAATTCACTCTTAAAAAATAACCTTTAATATCAGAAGAACCTTTCTGTTTCACAAAATCAAAAATGGTTCTTCTATGGCATCACTGTGAAGAACCTTTTAAAGCACCTTCATTTTTAAGAGTGTATTTAGTCAGTAAACGTCAAGGAAAAGTCAGGATATTTTACATTTGGCTTAGATTGGGAACCCTGGAAGGGCTCCAAACAATCCTAACTTAGAAATAAGGGTTTTATCTAGCAAAGTTCTCAGTTATTTTAAAAGAAAATTACAATTTATTACTTTTTACCCTCATATGCTCATCTTGTCTAGCTCTGTGTGTACTCTGTGTATTCCTGTTCAAGACAGTTAGGGTATGTCTAAAAACTCCCATCTCATTTTCTCCTCCACCTTCAAAATGGTCCAGCATCGCTGCAGAAGTACCAACCCGGGGTTTACAAAGTGAAAGTGCAAAGAAGATCAAACAGCCTTTACAAAAACAGCGATGTAGGATGATTTTGAAGTTGGAGGAGAAAATGAGATTTTTTCGACCCTAACTGAGGAGTTCATGCAGAGCTAGACAAGGTGAGCATTTAAGGTTAGAAAAGTGTATAAATTGTACATTTATTTAGAAAACATCAATTGTTTCACTAGATAAGACCCTTTGAAGCTGCATTGAAACTGCATTTCGAAAGTTCAAACTCTCCACAGAAGACCACTATATGGAGAACATTCCTGAAATATTTTCCTCAAAAAACTATTTTTTTCACGACTGAAGAAAGAAAGACATGAACATCTTGGATGACAAGGGGGTGAGTACATTATCTGTACATTTTTGTCCTGGAAGTGAACTTCTCCTTTAAGCAATATAAAAATACATTATGATTTATATTCAGATCGTAGTTGAATCTGGTAGCGGTTGAGTTTTTTGCGTGACTCGTGATGTTAGGTCCAGTAGTCAGTGTGTGTGATCAGGACAGATTTAGTCACACTGTTCTGCTGATTGAATCGTGTCTCTTATGAGCTCGGCGAATCACATTGGTCACAGTCTTGGTCACGCTTCTACTGTACGATAGCTTTCAGACCGGACTGATTCTCAAACTCTGTGTGTGTGTGCACCTGGTATTCACTACATTATGAGGAACAAATGTTTCCACAAGTCACTTTTGACCTCATGGGGACATTTTTTGGTTCGCATGAGAATACAAGCTTATAAATCATACAGAATGAAGTCTTCTGAAAAGTGTTTAGGGTTAGGATAAGGTAAAATGTCATTATTCCTTTATTGTACACTCTACTCACCAAATCTGCATTCATTTGATTAAAAATACAGTAAAAACTGTGAAAATGTGAAATATTATTCTAATTTCAAAAAGCTATTTTCTCTGTTAATATCTGTTCAAATGTTATTTATTCCATATTTATTTTAGCATCATCACTGCAGTCTTTAGTGTTGCACAATCCTTCAGAAATCATTCTAATATAGCAATTTGCTGCTTAAGAAACATTTCTGACTTTATTTCAAATTTGCCTTTCTTTCTCAGAATTGCATCATATAAACTCGCAGTTCTGACTCTTTTTCACAGAACTGTGTTATATAAAACCACAATTGCTAGATATAAAGGCAGAATCGCAAGATATAAACAATTCAGACTTTTTTTCTCACAATTGTGAGATATAAACTCGCAAGTAAACTCAGGATTCCGAGTTTTTATCTCGGAATTCTGACTTTATAACTCGCATTTGCAAGTTTATATCGTGCAATTCTGACTTAATTTCTCAGAATTCCGAGTTTATATCTTGGAAATCTGACATTGGAACTAGCAATTGCAAGTGTATATCACACAATTCTGACTTCTTTTCTCAGAATTCCAGGTTTATATCACACAATTCTGACTTCATTTCTCTGAATTCAGAGTTTATATCTCGGTATTATGACATTTTTACTAGCAATTGCAAGTGTATATCACACAATTCTGACTTCTTTTCTCAGAATTCCAAGTTTATAGCATGCAATTCTGACTTCTTTTCTTAGAATTACGAGTTTATATCACACAATTCTGACTTCTTTTCTCAGAATTCCAGGTTTATAGCATGCAATTCTGACTTCTTTTCTTAGAATTACGAGTTTATATCACACAATTCTGACTTCTTTTCTTAGAATTCCAGGTTTATAGCATGCAATTCTGACTTCTTTTCTTAGAATTACGAGTTTATATCACACAATTCTGACTTCTTTTCTTAGAATTCCAGGTTTATAGCATGCAATTCTGACTTCTTTTCTTAGAATTCCAAGTTTATATCACACAATTCTGACTTCTTTTCTCAGAATTCCAGGTTTATAGCATGCAATTCTGACTTCTTTTCTTAGAATTACGAGTTTATATCACACAATTCTGACTTCTTTTCTTAGAATTCCAGGTTTATAGCATGCAATTCTGACTTCTTTTCTTAGAATTACGAGTTTATATCACACAATTCTGACTTCTTTTCTTAGAATTCCAGGTTTATAGCATGCAATTCTGACTTCTTTTCTTAGAATTCCAAGTTTATATCACACAATTCTGACTTCTTTTCTCAGAATTCCAGGTTTATAGCATGCAATTCTGACTTCTTTTCTTAGAATTACGAGTTTATATCACACAATTCTGACTTCTTTTCTTAGAATTCCAAGTTTATATCACACAATTCTGACTTCTTTTCTTAGAATTCCAAGTTTATATCACACAATTCTGACTTCTTTTCTTAGAATTCCAAGTTTATATCACACAATTCTGACTTCTTTTCTCAGAATTCCAGGTTTATAGCATGCAATTCTGACTTCTTTTCTTAGAATTACGAGTTTATATCACACAATTCTGACTTCTTTTCTTAGAATTCCAAGTTTATATCACACAATTCTGACTTCTTTTCTTAGAATTCCAAGTTTATATCACACAATTCTGACTTCTTTTCTTAGAATTCCAAGTTTATATCACACAATTCTGACTTCTTTTCTCAGAATTCCAGGTTTATAGCATGCAATTCTGACTTCTTTTCTTAGAATTACGAGTTTATATCACACAATTCTGACTTCTTTTCTTAGAATTCCAAGTTTATATCACACAATTCTGACTTCTTTTCTTAGAATTCCAAGTTTATATCACACAATTCTGACTTCTTTTCTCAGAATTCCAAGTTTATAGCATGCAATTCTGACTTCTTTTCTTAGAATTCCAAGTTTATATCACACAATTCTGACTTCTTTTCTTAGAATTACGAGTTTATATCACACAATTCTGACTTCTTTTCTCAGAATTCCAAGTTTATATCACACAATTCTGACTTCTTTTCTTAGAATTACGAGTTTATATCACACAATTCTGACTTCTTTTCTTAGAATTACGAGTTTATATCACACAATTCTGACTTCTTTTCTCAGAATTCCAAGTTTATAGCATGCAATTCTGACTTCTTTTCTCAGAATACAATTAGATTAAATAAATCAAATGTAATTAAAATATATGCATATAGATATAATATATTTAGAAAAATTTAGTTTATATCTTGGAATTCTGCCTTTATAATTTGCAATTGCGTGTTTACATCATGCAATTGCAACTTCATTTCCCAGAATTGCGAGTTTATATCTTGCAATTCTGACAAAAAAGTCAGAATTGTGAGATAAGTTGCAATAACCTTTTTTCTTTTTCATTCAGTGGCGGAAAAGGGGCTTCCATAGTTAATTTCCTTTATTTTAGAAAAGCACAATGTTTTGTTGTTATTGTGAATGTACACAAATGAAATAAATTATCAATAGTTCCGGATAATATCTTACCCTGATACGACCACAAATGTAGTATTGTAAGTTGTTTCCACTTTTATAGCCGCATCAAGTGTTTCAAAAATAATTTTTGCAACATTTGAAGTATTGACATAGAATATATGCACTAAAGTTAAACAGAAAAAGATTGTCGACACATTTTCCATCAACTATATCTGTAAAATTCTTGAAGCGCTAAATATTTTTTCACTAAAAATCCTTGAAAACATTGTGCTGCACAATATTTATGTAAAAATGGTCATGTATTATATTTCTCAGGACAAAATGATTGTGTGACTTGTTTAACTGGAGTTGTTTGTTTAGTCTGGAGGACAAATCAAGGATGTGTCCAGACTGAAATCGTGATCTCTGTTGGATGGTGGGATTGTTCTGCTTTCGGATCCAGTGTGTAATTGGGAAGGAATCCCAGCGATGGCATGTATGCTGTGGTTCACGAATCGGTGTGACTGGAGTTGTGTGCTGTTGATGTGTCGTTCTGCAGTGCACTGTGTGTTATTAATGCGTGTGGGACGTCCTTTTTGATGTGGCTTTTATGAGACGCTGTTGATTGAGTCACTTCACATGCCTAGACGGACGCCAAACGCGACTGCGGTCGAACGAGATCAAAGTGCTGCTCGAGGTCCCGCCGCTGGAGCCGGACATTTAGTCCAGCCAACGGACCGATGATTAGATCCACACCTGCTGGACCTCACAGAGACATCCAGCATTCACACGCCACGCCGTCTTCAGTTGTTAAACATTTGATGTTTTTTATAGTTTTCCTTTTGCATCCATTTGCATAAATGCATATAAATAAATAATACATAAAAACATTAATAATAAGAAATATAAAACTATTATTTAAATTATGTATATAAATAAATATATGCATTATATTATGTAAAAAAAAATTATATATACAATGCATTTTAATTTGATACAAATTAATAATAAATAAATGCATTTATAATAGAAAACATTAAACAATTAATTAAACTTGGTTTAAATATAAATAGAATTAATAAATATTTAAATACTATAAAATATACACATTATTTAAGTAAATTAATTAAATATATTATAATTATTTTTATATTAACATATAATATTTTTGTTAAATATATACATAATTTACATTTTACAAATTATTTAATTCGATATTTTAATTTAAAATATAAATTTAATTGGAAATAGAATTAGTAAATATATAAATGCACACATTATTTAAATACTAAGATAAATAAATATTTGCATTATTTGCATTTTAAGTTAATATATCAATATTAAATACAGTTTTACCAAGAAACATGACATTATTATTATTATTATTATTATTATTATTTTAACTCATACAAGTTATTTATGATATATTATAAATACTATTTATTTGAATATAATGCAATGAATAGGCAAATAATATAAACAAGTATAAACATTATCGTTTCATTTCTAATATAAATAATTATATGCAGTATCTGTTTTTAAAATATGCATAATTTACATTTTACAAATGATTTACTTTGATATTTTAATTTAAAATATAAATTTAATTTGAAATAGAATTAGTAAATATATAAATGCACACATTATTTAAATACTAATATAAATAAATATTTGCATTATTTGCATTTTAAGTTAATATATCAATGTTAAATACAGTTTTACCAAGAAACATGACATTATTATTATTATTTATTTTTTAACTCATACAAGTTATAATATATTATAAATACTATTTATTTGAATATAATGCATTGAATAGGCAAATAATATAAACAAGTTTAAACATGATCGTTTCATTTCTAATATAAATAATTATATGCAGTATTTGTTTTTAATATATGCATAATTTACATTTTAATTTAATATAAATAAACAAAAAATATATTTATACTAAGAAATGTAAAATGTTATTTTAATTTAAAATTAATTTAAATATAAAAGGAATAAATAAATGCAACTTATTTAATTTATTAATAAATAAATATGCAAATAATATAAAGTGTGTATATACATTGTTTCATTTCTAATATAAATAATTATTTACAGTATTTGTTTTTTTTAATATATGCATTATAATGTTGTGGTTGATGTGAGATGACTAACAGTGTTTGATTGACAGCTGAATATCTGAAACAAAGGTCACGCAAAAGGTCATGACCAGAGGCTTTCAAACAGGGTTACATGGAAAACATGGAGAGGAAGCTTGTGTTTTTTTAATAACAGTACAGAAAAAGATGCCTTAATACAATATAATGTTTTCATTTTTTTAGTTTTGACAATATAAAAGCCAATTATTTAAGTTCATATGCAACGATTGTTTTATATGGCAATATTTTGGTGATGTATGATTATGTCCCAGCTTTATGAGACATTAATAATGCAGGTTATGCTGAAATACAGACTCAGTGTGTTCGATGACTGTGAATAAAGCAGTTTAAGTAATGCTTGTTCAGACTTTGGATACATTGGATGTGTTTGTAAAACAGGCTCATTTGAATGTCGCAGGCGTTCATGTGTTTTCTCGTCACAGCCCATGTTTTATGTATTGTGTTTGTGTTTAATTGGAGTGTTTCTCAAGTGGTTTGATTGTCACGTTTCTACAGTCATCCGCCCGTCAGACTTTAATGAATTTGGCTGAACATGCCGTTTTGGGTTAGAAATATAAATGTAAATCAATGTAAAACATAAATATATTTGCAGAATGAGAAAAACCTGTAGAGAGCACACACACACAATTTTCTCTCTCCAAACTTTCATTAAACACACACTGGACATTTTTTTATTTTTATCTCTTTTTTTTAATTATTATAATTTTTTTATCATTATTATCTTTTATATTAGAGGTGCTTGGTTCAGGATTTTTGAGGCTGATCACAGTAAGCAGTATCTGCCAATATAGGATTTTTAGGCATTTAATGTTTTTTTTTATTTGAGGAGCGGAGCGGAGCATTTCGTAGACATTTTTCAAGAATATATATTTGTGACCCTGGACCACAAAACCAGTCATAAGGTTAAATTTTACAAAACTGAGATTTATACATCATATGAAAGCTCAATAAATACGCTTTCTATTGATGTATGGTTTATTAGGATAGGACAATATTTGACTGAGATACATCTATTTGAAATCAGAAGTCTGAGGATGCAAAAAAATCAAAAAGACTGAGAAAATCACCTTTAAAGTTGTCCAAATTAGGTTCTTAACAATGCATATTACAAATCAAAAATTACATTTTGATATGTTTACAGTAGGAATTTTACAAAAAATCTTCATGGAACATGAACTTTACTTAATTTCTTAATGATTTTTGGCATAAAAGAAAAATCAAAAATTTTGACCCATGCAATGTATTTTTGGCTATTGCTACAAATATATCCCAGCGACTTAAGACTGGTTTTGTGGTCCAGGGTCACATTTATCTCACCTAAATGTTTGATCATGCATTGCTGTTTTTATTGTGCAATTATTGCACAATAGCTTACACACAGCACAAGCCTGATTTCCACAAACACATTTATCTCATAGCCTGTAAAAAATATGGATGTAGTGTCCGTGACGTCATCCGTAGGTTTCTGAAGAGCGATTTTGAAGCCTATAGTGGGCGGGATTCGGTGTTGCCGCGCGTCACTCCCGGATAATCAAAAATGGGCAAAGAGGCGGGACGTGGGTGGAGTTGGGTGCTGAAACCACGCCCACTTAGCCCAGTGGTGACAGCAGCAATCCCCCTGTCACTCAAGTGGCCACGCCCTTAATTATACAGAACTTTACGGCTTAATAAAACTTAAACGGATGAGTTATAAAAAAATTCACCCCCTCACAGTTGACATGAAGGGCGAAATTAGCTATATAGACCAAAACCACTTTTTGTACCAGGCTGTAAACATATTTTTTTCCGCTGTAAATTTGGCCATTTTAACATGGGGAGTCTATGGGATTGACTCTCTTCTGCAGCCTGTCTCTAGCGGCCAGTTGATGAATTGCAGTTTAAGCCACTTCCGTGTTGGTTTCAATAGAGAGAGTGCGAAGTTGCCACTTGATTTATCCATTATTTTGATTTTAAAATCCAAACATTGTTATCGAAATTGCTTTTTCAGCATTGTGATTTATTTTTATTTTTACACAGTACGGTAATACAGCACAGTCATCTTTTATAGATGAGTTTAAACACACTAATCGACCACTGGAAGGCAATATCGTATTTTTTCGCACACACATGCAATACTTCATATTCATACTATCATATGGCAGAACTCCTTATTCCGGACAACGTTGCCTCTAGAACCACTGCTGTCAATCAAATCGTTTGTTAAATAATTGAGATGATTTTAACAACCTACTTTTGCGAACTAGTCCTAGGTTTTTCGCTCAATCTAGAATAATCCACCGCAGTACGATTCTCTGGCCTCTCAAAGTCAATAATTATCAAAAAAAAGGTGAAATTTACCCATTTGGGAAGCTATAATGGGGTCGTTTAGAAAAGAGGCCTGTCTGGATTCACACAAAGTCCTATAAACAGGGTTCATACGGGTGCTTGAATTCCTTGAAAATGCTTGAATTTTAATGTAGTGTTTTCAAGGTTTGAAAAACGCTTGGATTTTGGATGAAGTGCTTGAAAGGGGCTCGCAAAGTTGCCAGGCCGACGTCCCGGGGCTATTGTGTTTTCCAGTTGGGCTACCAAAATGTTTCGTAGGACTATCTTAAAGTAGAGGCCCCCTCCATTTAGTTGTATCAAATTTAAGGCCATAAAAAGTTTTAAATATATTAAATAGTATAAGAAAAGGCTTAATAATAAGTTTAAGAGGTCTTACAGTTGGGGACGGAAAGACGAGAGATATGGCTGGAGTTGTGCTTTCTAAATATCTGAACAATTAAGACAGCAATATTTATGTTTTAAATAAATATAGTACTTTATATACTTGATTTGTCCCTTTTAATGATATAAACTGTTATGGGTGATTTTGCTGCTCAGTGCATTTATCACTGTGGCAAGCTGTTGTTGAAGCTAAAAATAACTTCCGCTTAACTTTTCATTTTAAAAGTCCCAAAGTCACTAGTAACTGCTCACTCATAAAACAGTCTCTTGTCGCCATCTAAAGGCGGAACAATGTAACGTTAACTAAATTCACCATCGTTTCTCATTACTAAATACTATTATTAAATACATTATTTAAAATATAGTTTATATACATTTTTATTTGTTGAGTAATAATATTTACTAAACAATAACAACAAAAACAGGCATCAAGAGTAAAGGCAGCATTCAGCATTGAATTTACACAAACTTACATGCTAGATGAACTATCTTCTCTGGAACAAATAATAGATTAGTGAGATCAAAGACTGCCCGTTAGATTTACCCAAAATGAATTCCATGTCATGTGTAACCACTACAGAGAGCAGAGCCAGCGGTAAATTCCAGAAGATCTGGCCGTGGTGAGAGCGCTCTCGAGCGGATTGATGAGTGCAGAATGCCCCCTGACGATATGGGTCTCGCACGTCCGAAAACGACGAAGCAAATTTTCAAACAGACGTTATCTTTATTAACAAACTGCATTTTTGAACTACAAACAAGTACATTCTCGCCTGAAAACCTCTTAAAACTACATTCCGTGACACAAAAAGAGTATTATTTATAAAATGATACAGGATTTGGACGGCCGCCATGTAACTCCGGCTAGAACAGGCGGAGTGATACAAAATTGTGAAAGGGCGTTCCTGTAGCGATACCAGTAGAATATCTCACGGTTCTCAACCAATCAGATTTGAGAAGCAGAACGAACTGTTGTATAAAAAAAAAAATATATATATATATATATATATATATATGTAAGGGATAATGTACAGGCAGCCGGTAGTTATCGCAGAAATAAGCCCCGACAGTGTGATCAGGAGAGTGAGTCTTGTATCACACTGAAGGGGCTTATTTCGTGATAACTACCGGCTGCCTGTACATTATCCCGCTTATTACACGGCTACTTGCCACATAAGGAAAAAAACTGGACATGAATATGAATTTGAAACCTTTTATTGGCATATTTGTTTTAAATTAACATTTTTATCCTTCCGCGAAACGATATAGTACCACGTGACTAACATTCAAACTATGTACGTTAGTAAGACAATTTAAATAGATTAATGTCGAAATTTTCCATTGTTAATTGTGGTTGTCCAGTGTTTGTCACAAGATGGCGCCAAACGGTAATCTTTGTTGGCACGGCGGGATTTTAAACATACAAGTAGTACCGGCTATGCGTTATTACTTTGGAGCGGTGATTATTTGAAAAGATCGAACCTGCAAATGTCTCAACTGACCAATCAGAATCAAGCATTCCAAAGAGCCGTGTAATAAATAAATATATATATATATATATATATATATTAGTGGTGGGCCGTTATCGGCGTTAACGTGCTGCGTTAACGTGAGACTCATATCGCGCGATAAAAAAAATATCGCCGTTAATCTATTCTCAAAGTTGGGTTGGGATAGGTCTAAACTACGCAAGATATGATGACTTTCACTTTGATATTTTAGCGCGGATGACGGATATCTAGTTGAATTGCACTGTAGGGGGCGAGAACGAGTCTTCAACTTTTGTGAAATTACCACATCAAATGAGACGCGCAGACATTGATGCAGTTATGAAGCCGCTTCAGGGCAGGTGTGTGCGTTGCTAGACCCTTTTTACTGGGGCACGTGCCTCAGTGAAAATCTGCTGTGCCCCAGTAAAATCTCAAGTTTGAGTTATAATTTACTTTGATAATCCCGAAATAAAGACATTATACTATATGCAACAACTGAATTGACGCTTCTAAAAGCAACGCAGTTTTTTGTAAGATGCACGCAGATAGGCTATCCATACCCGCGCGCCTGTATATTTTACTGGAACGCGCACGTCGTACAGCCTTTTGCGCAGAAGTACTTGGTTACACAAGTTTGTATAGTTAATTGTGTTTTAAATGCAATTGTCAAGCAGTTTGTAATGCATTTTGGAAACAGGAGATGAGCGCCTGGTCTAATGCGCCACCTGGCTTGAGAAACCCGTTCTCAAAGACTTACTTTTAGTCATTATTTGGGTAGCACACATATTCTGAATGCTTTCAGAAGAATTCAAATTAGCCATTTTAATCTAGATTAATTTCAAGATTTAATCTAGATTAATCTAGATTAAAAAAATTAATCTATGCCCACCACTAATATATATATATATATATATATATATATATATATATGTATATGTGACCCTGGACCACAAAACCAGTCTTAAGTCGCTGGGGTATATTTGTAGCAATAGCCAAAAATACATTGTTTGGGTCAAAATTTTAGATTTTTCTTTTATGCCAAAAATCATTAGGAAATTAAGTAAAGATCATGTCTATGAAGATTTTTTGTAAAATTCCTACTGTAAATATATCAAAATGTAATTTTTGATTAGTAATATGCATTGTTAAGAACCTAATTTGGACAACTTTAAAGGTGATTTTCTCAGTATTTAGATTTTTTGCACCCTCAGATTCCTAATTTTCAAACAGATGTATCTCGGCCAAATATTGTCCTATCCTAACAAACCATACATCAACAGAAAGCTTATTTATTGAGCTTTCAAATGATGTATACATCTCAGTTTTGTAAAATGTAACCTTATGACTGGTTTTGTGGTCCAGGGTCACATATATATATATATATGTAATTTATTTAGGTATATTTATTTATTTTGTGTCATCAGTAACTATCTTATGTTGTCCAAATCAAAATTAGTCTAAAGCCACAAAAGATCAGCATTAGCTGTTGTTTAGCAGTTTTCATGAAGTGACTGTAGATGAAGTGTCATCATCCATGTTTACAAACTGAAACATGAGAGAGTGTGTGCGTGCGTGTGTGTGTTTGCACACAGTTTGCTTATTGACTTACAGCATAATAATGATGTGCGGCGCTGAATAATAAATGAAGATGCACTGACGTTCTCCTGGGGAGGATCCTGATTATCAGTTTAACAATCAACATCACGAATCACCGTCCCGCCGGGGACACGATACGCCCATGAATATTTATGTCTCATTATTGTTATCATAACTCACGGCTAATCAAACGCTCTCTGTGTCTCTCTCTCCATGTATTCGTGACGACGGCTGCTTCTTCTCGGCTTCTTGACCTCCTCCTCCTCCTCCTCCTCCTCCTCAGGTAAGAGAGCTTCAGATGCTTCAATCTCGAGTGAGGCTCATATTCAGTCAATATTGAGTCTGATCGGGTTGCAGGACTCTTTGGAGCTCATAGCCTGAAGCAGATATTGTGGCCTGTAGAGCAGAAAGCAGATCTGAAGTGACGTGGAGTCAAGAGCTTTCAGGGTATTTTTCCTCTTCGGGTCATAAATCAAGTTTAGGATTCACATTAGAACTGATTTAAAGGCCACGTTCTTGGACGATGAGGATGATGATTCTGGTTTGGGCCTCGTTAGAGAGAGAACTGTAATCGCTCAGGGATTTCATTGGACTAATGGGAAGCTTGTAGATTTTGCTGGATGGGAAGTATTTGTGATGTGTTTTTTTTTTCTAATGATAATATTCATGATGGATGAAGAGAATCTGAGATGAAGCTGTGGATGAGTCTTGATGGTTAGATCTTGGGCCAGATTCACAAGACATTATTAAGAGAAAGTAGTATTCTTAAATAGGAGTTTCTTCTTATTTTCTAAGAGAGTAAAGTCGAAATACTTTGAGAATAAGGTCCAAATACTACAAAAATAAAATCTAAATGCTACGAGAATAAAAAGCCAAAATACTGTGAGAATATGGTCAAAATATTATGAGAATAAAGTTGAAATACCACAAGAATGAAGGCTAAATACTAAGAAGGTATGGTCAAAATACTACGAGAATAAAGTCAAAATATTATGAGAATAAAGTTGAAATATTATGAGAATAAAGTTGAAATATTATGAGAATAAAGTTGAAATATTATGAGAATAAAGTTGAAATATTATGAGAATAAAGTTGGAATACCACAAGAATGTAGCCCAATACTATGCGAATAAGGTCAAAATACTACAAAAATAAAATCTAAATGCTACGAGAATAAAGCCAAAATACTGTGAGAATATAGTCAAAATATTATGAGAATAAAGTTTGTAATATTATGAGAATAAAGTTAAAATACCACAAGAATGAAGGCTAAATACTAAGAAAATATGGTCAAAATACTACGAGAATAAAGTCAAAATACTACGAGAATAAAGTCAAAATACTACGAGAATAAAGTCAAAATATTATGAGAATAAAGTTAAAATATTATGAAAATAAAGTTTGTAATATTATGAGAATAAAGTTAAAATACCACAAGAATGAAGGCTAAATACTAAGAAAATATGGTCAAAATACTACGAGAATAAAGTCAAAATACTACGAGAATAAAGTCAAAATACTACGAGAATAAAGTCAAAATATTATGAGAATAAAGTTGAAATATTATGAGAATAAAGTTGAAATACCACAAGAATGAAGCCTAATACTATGCGAATAAGGTCAAAATACTACAAAAATAAAATCTAAATACTACTAAAATAAAGTCGAAATATTATGAGAATAAAGTTGAAATATTAATCATTTTTTTAAAAATTCTAATTTAATATGTTCCCTTTTTCTTTTATGTCTTTTATTATGCACAAGCCAGAATAAGCATGAATTTTGGCATAAATATTGTCTTACACTGAGTGACAATTGCAACATTATTTCAACCAAACAAAAAAGGACCACATTTGGTTTTTGACCATTGGAAATGTGTACATTTTAATGATTTACTCCTGGAGCCATATTGAAATTCCAATATCTCTGGGCATTAAATAGGGCATTAAAAATAAAGATGCCAAAATGAAATTTTATTAAGACCCATTATCTAAAAGGGCATTCAAATATCTTTAATACTTCTTGAGTTACAGGCATGGAAACTTTGGAGAAAAAAGTAAAAAAAGTGCTGTTTTTCCATTTTTTAATGGTCACCATTGGTACATAATGCAACAAAGATTGCTAAAGACAACAGATTTCACTAATAGCTCTACCAATCTCTGTGTAAAAATAACATTATGATGCTGCCATCTTTCTGAAGTAATTTTTACCCCCTTGTAACTTGACTCTGAATCTAAGGTGTAAATTGGCATTTTGACCTCCCACTACAAAATAGTGGATTACTCAGTAAATATTCATCAAGGACATTTGTGACCCTGGTCCACAAAACCAGTCTTAAGTCGCTGGGGTATATTTGTAGCAATAGCCAAAAATACATTGTATGGGTCAAAATTATTGATTTTTCTTTTATGCCAAAAATCATTAGGAAATTAAGTAAAGATCATGTTCCATGAAGATTTTTTGTAAAATTCCTACTGTAAACCTATCAAAATGTAATTTTTGATTAGTAATATGCATTAAGAACTTAATTTGGACAACTTTAAAGGTGATTTTCTCAGTATTTAGATTTTTTTGCACCCTTATTTTCTAGATTTTCAAATAGTTGTATCTCAGCCAAATATTGTCCAATCCTAACAAACCATACATCAATAGAAAGCTTATTTATTGAGCTGTCATATGATGTATATTTGTGACCCTGGACCACAAAACCAGTCATAAGGTAAAATTTTACAAAACTGAGATTTAAACATCATATGAAAGCTCAATAAATAACCTTTCTATTGATGCATAGTTTGTTAGGATAGAACAATATTTGGCCGAGATACATCTATTTGAAAATCTGGAATCTGAGGGTGCAAAAAAATCAAAATACTGAGAAAATCACCTTTAAAGTTGTCCAAATTAACTTCTTAACAATGCATTTTACAAATCAAAAATTACATTTTGATATATTTACAGTAGGAATTTTACAAAAAATCTTCATAGACATGATCTTTACTTAATTTCCTAATGATTTTTGGCATAAAAGAAAAATCTAAAATTTTGACCCATGCAATGTATTTTTGGCTATTGCTACAAATATACCCCAGCGACTTAAGACTGGTTTTGTGGTCCAGGGTCACATTTAATATTTTGGCTTTCATCACTATACATGTCTATCTTTCTACGGAAAAAATATTAGCAAAATCAAAAATTTAAGGCGGGGGAATATTTTGAAATTTGGTTGATTTGACACAGAATGACCCTTATATTTAATGTGCTTTCTAAAGACATAAAATCACTTTTGTAAATGACTTTTGATGTGCATGTGCATCTAGACAGAACTTTCAGAATCTAAAATCAGATTTGATTCTTTCACATAATGCATGCAGTCAGACTGCTGTGTGTCTGTATGATAGTCAGTGTAGGCGTGTGTGAGATCAGCTGCTGTGTTTATCTGATCTGGCCGCTGATGTTTAGAGATATTAGCACGTCATCAGCTTTGACTAATGCTTTCCGTGTCGTGTAATGTGGGACGGTGTCAGACATGAGCTGACGGACTGAAGTCTCTCGTGAGATGTGTCTCTGGCAGCGTCACACGTACAGCTCTTCATCTGCCATCAGACGTGTCCCAGCAGGCCGCGCTGCTAATTAACAGCACGTTATTGATCCGCAGCCAGCCCGCCGCCTCTGCTGATCAATATTAATCATTATAGCGGTGAAATGAAGCAACAAGTAGCCCAAGTGCGGTTAACATACTTGTTGATTTATTGTTTAATGCATGCATGTCTCAATATGACCGCAGACGCTCGTTCATTTTCAATGTCTAACGAGAAATTTTTTTGTATTATCATTTATTATTAATTTTTTTTTTTTTGGTAAAATTTTGGTATTATTGGCATGCATACATAGATGCATACACTACCAGTCAAAGGTTTTTGAACAGTACGATTTTTACATTACAAAGTTTTTTATTTGATCCAAAATACAGCAAAAGCAGTAATATTGTGGAATAATTTTACCATAAAAAAATAGCTTCTATTTGAATATATTTAAAATGTAATTTATTTCTATGATCAAAGCTGAATTTTCAGCATCGTTACTGCAGTCTTCAGTGTCACATGATCCTTCAGAAATCATTCCAATATGCTGATTTGCTGCTCAAGAAACATTTCTGATTATTATTAATATTTTAAACAGTTGAGTACATTTTTTAGCATTCTTTGATGAATAGAAAGATCTAAAGATCAGCATTTATCTGAATAAAAACTTTTATTACAGTATGTTATTATATGACATTATTATATTACATTAAATAACATATAACAGAGTTGTAAAGTATTAACATATTGCAAGAAAAAGTCATAATTGTGAGATATAAAAGTCGCAGTTACCCTTTTGACTTTATTTCTCACAATTGTCAGATTATATCCCGCAGTTCTGACTTTATATTTCCAATTCTGAGATAAAAAGTTACAATTACCAGTTAGAAAGTCAGAATTGTGAGTTATATAGTCAGAATTGTGAGATATAAAGTCAGAATTGTGAGATGTAAAAGTCGCAGTTACCCTTTTGACTTTATTTCTCACAATTGTCAGATTATATCCCGCAATTCTGACTTTATATCTCCAATTCTGAGATAAAAAGTCGCAATTGCCAGTTATAAAGTCAGAATTGCGAGATATAAAGTCAGAATTGCAGGATAAAGTGTTGTAATTACGTTTTTTTGACTTTATTTCTCGCAATTGTCAGATTATATCCCACAATTTTGACTTTATAACTTGCAATTGTTAGTTTATATTTCTAATTCTGACAAAAAAAGTTGCAGTTGTGAGTTATATAGTCAGAATTGCGAGATAAAAAGTCAGAATTGTCAGATATAAAAGTCGCAGTTACCCTTTTGACTTTATTTCTCGCAATTGTCAGATTATATCCCGCAATTCTGACTTTATATCTCCAATTCTGAGATAAAAAGTCGCAATTGCCAGTTATAAAGTCAGAATTGCAGGATACAGTGTCACAATTACCTTTTTGACTTTATTTATCACAATTGTCAGAATATGTCCAGCAATTCTGACTTTATATCTCTAATTCTGAGAAAAAAAAGTCAGAATTGTAAGAGAAAATTTGCAACTGCAAGTTATTAACTCAAAATTGTGGGATAAAGTGTCGCAACTACCTTTTTGACTTTATAACTTGCAATCCTGACTTTATATTTCCAATTCTAAGAAAAAAGGTCACAATTGTGAGATAAAAAGTCTCAAATGTGAGTTATACTGTCAGAATTGTGAGTTATAAAGTCAGAATTGTAGAATAAAGTGTTGAAATGACCATTTTTATTCACGTAATTCTGACCTTTTAACAAGCAATTCTGACTTTATATCTCCAATTTTGAGAAAAAAAGTCAGAATTGTGAGATAAAAATTCACCATTGTGAGTTATAAAGTCAGAATTGCAGTATAAAGTCTCGCAGTTACCTTTTGGACTTTATTTAGTGCAATTTTCAGACTATATCCCACAATTCTGACTTTATAACTTAAATTTTGAGGGAAAAAAAGTCAGAAGAGATGTGAGATAAAAAGTCGCAACTGCGAGATATAAAGTCAGAATTGTGGGATAAAGTGTCGCAGTTATGTTTTTTGACTTCATTTCTCGCAATCGTCAGATTTTATCCAAGTTATAAAGTCAGAATTGCACAATATAATCTAACAATTGCGAGAAATAAAGTCATAAAGGTAATTTCAACACGTTATTCCACAAATCTGACTTTATATCTCACTATATAACTCGCAATTGTGACTTTTTAATCTCACAATTCTGACTTTTTTTCTCTCATTTGAAGATATAAACTCACAATTGCGAGTTATAAAGTCAAAATTGCAGGATGAAGTGTCGAAATTACCTTTTTAACTTTATTTCTCGCAGTTGTCAGATTATATTCCGCAATTCTGACTTTATATCATGCATTACTAAATCGCAATTCAACAAAGAAACCTAAAAAAAAAAAATACTGAGCTGTTTTCAACATAATAATAATAATAATACATTTTTGGAGCAACAAATCAGCATATTAGAATCAATTCTGAAGAATCATGTGACACTAAAAACTGGAGTAATTATGCTGAAAATTCAGCTTTGAAATCACAGGAATAAATACATTTTAAATAAAATTTTTAAATATGTTCAAATAGAAATCAGTTATTTCAAATAGCAAAAATATTTCAAACTTTTACTGTTTATGCTGTACTTCAGATCAAATAAATACAGGCTTGGTGAGCAGAAGGGACTTCTTTAAAAATACTAAAAATCAGAAACTTTTGGTGTGCATATTTATTTTTTGCAATTATAACATAATTATTATTGTAATATATTTCTAATGCAATTAGAATAATAAAAGTGTATGCATCATGTTAAAAAAAAGGAAATATTACACTTGTTAGAATGTGTACACTTAACAGTCACATTATTGTATTATAATTATATTATTTTATATATACAGAATTTCACACAGAAGTCATCAGTCTGAATTATGAACCAAATCATTGATGTTAGTTGAAGATAGTGGTCTGCTGCAATTTTCTGGCAATATACTGCAAATATGTAGCAAACATAGCACTGGATGTTCTTGTAGAAAACACAGAATGGCTCCTGGATGTTGTTGTTGTTCTAGCTCTTGAGAAAGCAGCGGCTTTGACTTTCCTTTTGGCTCTGTTTTTTCCCTCTCAACCATTTTTGGCACTTTGATCCCATTGGCTGAGGTGATGCGAATCACATGCGTGTTCGTCCAATCAGAAGCGGGCAGCGCGCTAATCTAACATGCAGAAAGTGTGTCCCTGCAGGATTGGCCCACGGTTGATCTCTTGACACGCGTTCATGGCTGCATTTGCCATGCCGTTTGAAGAGCGAGTGCTGGCAGAGCCGCGACTCAGGAGCGCTGCCAAATGCCTTGTGTGTGTGTGTGTGTGTGTGTGTGTGTGTGTGTGTGTGTGTTCAAGTGTGTCAGCAAACACATAAAGCCCTCTTCACCAGCTAAACGGATTGTAAAAAGCATTTTTTGTGCGTTTTCTGTGCATTTTTTCTAGTGTGAGTGTGTACATCTTGCGGCACATGCATCTTTAGTCTTTTTGCTACTTTTTCCACAGTCATTCCTGGTCAAATAGTTCGTTTTATTTTGGTTTTAGTTAGTGAGCAGTCTGATTTAGTGGATCTCATTCCTCTGTTTTTATGTACACTGTAAAAAAAAAACAAAACGTAAAATTTACGGTAAAAAACTGGCAGCTGTGGTTGCCAGAATTTTACCGTAAAAAATATGGTAGCAATGTTTTACATTTTAAGGTTTTCACTTAAATTTACAGGTAAATACCGTAATTACATACCAAAAACCGTAACTCATATAATGGTAATGTACCTACTTTCTGAAGCACTGAAATCTGTTTTGTACCTTTGTAATACAATGATGACAACATCAGATGATGAACCAAAGTCCATCACACGGAGGTTTTAAATAATAACATATATAGAAGGTGCACAGTGTCATTCACACTAACACTAAACACTATCATGGTAACACACATAAAACTGAAATAATGCAAAAAATATTAATTTAACGACATTAGATGTAACATACAACCCTAATGTACAAAACTGCCAAGAAAAAAAATTAAGATGAAGTTATTTCAACAACAAAAAAACATCAAATAAAAAAATTAAATTCAGGGAATTCTGGGAATGTCAATTTACGGTTATTCTTTTTCACTTCCAAAAACGGTATACTACTGTAAAATTAAATACAATGTCCAACACAGTTTTTCACTGTATATAGAAGGGGAACTTACCGTTAACCATTTCACAGGTTTTGACCGTAGCATTTTTACAGTTTTTTACCGTTAAATTCACTGTCATTTTTCCCGTTTTCCACGATTTATTGATTGCAATCCTGCATAATTTGTCATTTAAATAAATATCACAAAATAATCGCTTGGTCAGTGCACACACAGAAAGTCACCTGCAAGACACACTTTAATGGTCAAATACACATACAATTACAGTATTCTGAAATGCCCATGTTGGTGAGTGTTCATGTAAACACACCTGGGTATTTCTTAAATGTAAATATTTTGGAGAATATCTGACATGTATCCAGGTACTGAATCTGTGCGTTAGGTCTTAAAGTGACCACACTCTAATAAACCTGCTGCTGTTTGTGTAATTAAAGCAGTTTTGCAACCTGGAGCTCTTTAACAAATAAATTGTGTTTTAAATTGAACAAAAATCGCAAAATGTTCATTCCTGGTGTGATTTTCCAAATGAGTGTTTCGGTTCATATAAAGAGTTTAGTTCCACAACACGATAAACGGCATTTCCACAGTTCCTTCTTTATGCAAAACGCAATATCCGCCGTGTTATTCTGTCATGTTTTCTCCCTACCCTCTTAAAAATATAGGTGCTTCATGATGCCATAGATGAACCTTTTTGTTGTTCTATTTCTATTCACCTTTAACATCTGAAGAACCTTTCTGTTTCACAAAAGGTTCTTTTTGGAGAACGAAGTTTCTTCAGATTATAAAAAGGTAAGAAAGAGATGGTTCTTTAAACAACCTTTGACTGAATGGTTCTTTGTGGAGCCAAAAATGGTTCTTCTATGGCATCGCTGTGAAAAACCTTTTAAAGCACCTTTATTTTTAAGAGTGTATCTTTCCAAACCGCGACAAACGCCAGTCTCCAATACATCCGCTCAACCATTCCACACATTGTAAACAGTAATGGCCTCGAATACACTTGGCATCCTAGTTTTCCTCATCTACTTTGTACTTTGTGATCAACAAACAAACGTGAGGAGATTAAGAAAATGCATATGCATGATTTATTGCATTTCGTAAAAAAAAAAGTTGCATTTGTGAGTGAAAACTACTGCGTGCGACTATGAGAAAATATTTGCACTGAGGGGAGCTTCAAAGGTTTCTACGTGTTTTTGCAACGCTGAGTAATGTATCACAGACATATCTGACGAATCCTTTCATAAGCAAAGTCTAGAGAGAGTGTAAATAAGAGATTGATTGTGCAGTGTAATGTTAGAGAGCTTTGTTGATTGTAATAGAACTTTGTGAGATTGCAATGAACTAAAATGAGTGACAGCTTTTAATGAGTTTGTAAATGAGATATTGATTTAATAGATCATGTGACACTAAAAACTGGAGTAATGATGCTGAAAATTCAGCTTTGAAATCACAGGAATAAATTAATTTTAAATAAAATTTTAAAATATGTTCAAATAGAAATCAGTTATTTCAAATAGCAAAAAATATTTCAAACTTTTACTGTTTATGCTGTACTTCAGATCAAATAAATACAGGCTTGGTGAGCAGAAGGGACTTCTTTAAAAATACTAAAAATCTTACTGTTCAGAAACTTTTGGTGTGCATATTTATTTATTGCAATTATAACATAATTATTATTGTAATATATTTCTAATGCAATTAGAATAATAAAAGTGTATGCATCATGTTAAAAAAAAGGAAATATTACACTTGTTAGAATGTGTACACTTAACAGTCACATTATTGTATTATAATTATATTATTTTATATAAACAGAATTTCACACAGAAGTCATCAGTCTGAATTATGAACCAAATCATTGATGTTAGTTGAAGATAGTGGTCTGCTGCAATTTTCTGGCAATATACTGCAAATATGTAGCAAACATAGCACTGGATGTTCTTGTAGAAAACACAGAATGGCTCCTGGATGTTGTTGTTGTTCTAGCTCTTGAGAAAGCAGCGGCTTTGACTTTCCTTTTGGCTCTGTTTTTTCCATCATAAACGGATTGTAAAAAGCATTTTTTGTGCGTTTTCTGTGCATTTTTTCTAGTGTGAGTGTGTACATCTTGCGGCACATGCATCTTTAGTCTTTTTTCTACTTTTTCCACAGTCGTTCCTGGTCAAATAGTTAGTTTTATTTTGGTTTTAGTTAGTGAGCAGTCTGATTTAGTGGATCTCATTCTTCTGTTTTTATGTACACTGTAAAAAAAAATCCATAAAATTTACGGTAAAAAACTGGCAGCTGTGGTTGCCAGAATTTTACCGTAAAAAATATGGTAGCAATGTTTTACATTTTAAGGTTTTCACATTTTAAGGTTTTCACAACAGTTAAATAAACGAGGAGTTAATTTTAAGTGACTTACATTGTCTGACTATAACACTATTGCCTGAAACAAGTCACAACTGAGCCGCTGTGCATCTCTATTTAAACACAGCGGTGTTTCGTTTATGAATGAACGTGCATTTTTTAAAAGAATCTAGAGAGTCGATGATTCAATTTTCCGTTTATAAAGACTTGCATTATTCCTGAATGAATCAGCCGTTCAAACGAATCAAATGAATGAATGATTCAGTGATTAACTCAGTGACTTGCTGCCACCTGCTGGCAGATTTAGTTTCATTTTTAAAGTATCTTTTCAGTTATTTAAAAATTCTATATTCAATATTTTATATTTAAAACATTCATCTCAACGTGAATTTATGAATTTGATTGCATGCATTCCATCTCTGAGCCTCATTAATCACGAAAATACACCTACAAACCACTTTTGTGTTCTTCTGTCCCACCTCTGTAGTACAAATTAATTTTGTTAATACTGATTTCATTTGATTGGTAACTTACAGTATTCTAATTCTACTTGTTCTTATTCTGTTGTTTTAATTAGAATTTTTTATTTTTTTTTAATTTGACATAAAAGAAAAAATGCCATTACAAAGGTAAAAACAAAATTCCCCTTTAATTCACTTTAAGGAGTCAAATATCACGCTAATTTTTATTAGATGATTTTTTGATTGTTGATTAAAAGGTGCTCCTAAAATTTTAACTGCTACTAAAAAGAAAAATAAGCATAGATGTTGGATTAATTGCGTGTTGGGAAAAAAATTATCCGTTTTTAGTACAAATCTTTAAAAATCAAAATCTGGTCGCATTACAAGTAATGTAAGTTACGTAATAATCCAAGTAACTAGTAAAGTAATGCATTACTTTTTAATTGACAAGAAAATATCATCAAAATATATATTTTTCAAATAAGTAACTTACTTTTTCCATCCATTTATTGATTAAATGCTCTCCTGTCCCCAAGTTGAGAGAAATTGTGAGTAAGATGTTACTTTAGTTCTAGAATAAATGTGAACATGCATTAATTCATCTCACTCACTTAAAAAAACAGATACAGTATTCCTCAAAGTGAATAAAAACACTGAAATTCAACGCAAACCTGCAATAATTAAATATGTTAAATAATACAAATATCCTTTATGTGTTTAATCCCATTTTATTAATCGATGTCTTTGCTGCCGACCTTCAGTGATCCAATTCATCCATACTAATAAGCAAAAATTACTCAAGATAATTTTAATATTTGTTTCCTTTTTTTTTTATTGCTGAAGACATTTTTCTTCTGCGGTCTACTGTACAGATGTCAATTTACTTTTCTCTAAGCCTGAGGCTTTTTTTGTTAAAAGGCTTTTACATTTGCCAAAAATAGAAGTTCATATTAAAAACAAACAAGCAAGCCCTGCCCAGATTTAAAAAGTAACGCAAAAGTAACGCAATGCGTTACTTTTCATAAAAAAGTAACTAAGTAACTAAGTAATGAGTTACTTTTTTAGGGAGTAAGTCAATATTGTAATGCATTACACTGATTATAACCTAAAGATGCCAAACAGAAAATAGTGGTTTTCATCTTGCCACTTTCTCGGTACTCAAATTAATCCAAATGGATTTATAGTGTTTTGGAACCAAACTCTTCATATTCACTTCCAATTTAGCCTCAGCTCCCATCTTTTCTGGGTCGGTGTGAAGCGAGTCTCTAGTGTCAGTGAGTTTCAGTGTTTTTTAAGGAAAGGTGACAGCGCAGGATCCGTGGCTCAACCTTTCCAACCTCGTTAGGTCCATTTCCCCGTCACAGTCTGTCCTGAACGAACAGAGCCGCTGTGTTCCTGCTGTCGTCTAATGAGCAGCTCTGTGGATTTCAGCCGTTCTGCTCAATCCTGAGGAATCTTTTTTCTTTCCGTATGTGATTTTAGTTTAGACTTTAATGCACAAACTGAGCACAGGCTGGCATATAAGCGCAGAAACACGCAGCGTCTTTTGTCAAACAGTCATGCGTTTTCAGATACTTTATGCTTCTCTTCTATACTCAATATCAAAAGCATCACACAGAGAATCTCTTGCCATATTGTACATTCATACATTTACAAAGTCATAAATAGGTTTGATTTAAATAATTTTATGTGCACCAAACACACACACATACATGTATATATGAAGTTTATTTGCAAAAACAGATACACTAAAGAAAGAAAGAGAAAAAGTAGTTTCAACTTTAATTTAAAATTTTAAGTTTACTCAACTCAAATATCCACGTTTTCATGTAGTACAACTTAACATTTTAAACTGACTAAACTTACAATATTAAGGCAACATGAACACTTTAAGTTGAATCAACTTTTCTTTTTTCTTTTTTTTTTTACAGTTTTTTACATTTTTCAAAAATCATGTTTTTATTTAAGATGCATTGATTTATAATTTTGAACATACTTTTTGTTTATTTTTTTTAAATAATAGCAAAATTTTTAAATGTTAGTTTATTTACAATTATTGTCTAAACAAATATATATTTTTTATATTTTATATTTGATTAATTTGAATAATTTTGCATTCATTAAATAAATGTTTTGGAGTTGATTTTTTTTAAATCATGTTTTTAATAATTATTTTATATCCAGTAGTCCATCTTAAAGAACGGTT
>NC_133375.1:42958917-42997795 GCF_049309525.1 Garra rufa
GTATGATTGAGTTTATTTCGATTTTTTTTTTTTTGCATTCTCCTTACTTACTTTACACTCTTAAAAATAAAGGCGCTTTAAATGGTTCTTCACAGCAATGCCATAGAAGAACCATTCAGTCAGTGTTTTTTTAAAGAACCATTTTTACCTTTTTATAATCCGAAGAACCTTCTTTCGCCACAAAGAACCTTTTGTGAAACAGAAAGCTTCTTCAGATGTGAAAAGTTCTTTGTGGAACCATTTAGACAAAAAAGGGTAAGGTTAAAAGGTTCTTCTATGGCATCGTGAAGCACCTTTATTTTTAAGAGTGTAGCAGGATGAATTGCACATTTCCTCCTGCATTGCAATGTTGTTTTATACTGCCGCCCATTTCTTTTCAGCCCAGGGTGAAACCCTCTGACTCAGGCTGAAATAAGCATAATGTAACCGCAAACTGAGCTTCAAAAGACTGGAATCAAGGTCTGGCTGAGAATAAATGCATGGCCACACGCCACAACCCCCATCAGGAGCCGCATGCATGCCTGTGTAGTTTTGTTTTAGTGTCAGCGTGAGTGTGTATTGTGTTTGGCTTGCGGTGGCAGTAACGCGTGCCGGTCCTGAGGAGACTCATCCCTCCATTTATCTGCCGTTCAGATGAGAGACTCCCGCTGAAGGACGTTATGGATTATGATAAGAAGCTCGTCTCAAGATGTGCAGATGAGACGAGATGGTGTTCTTGATTCCCCAGGCTTGTGTCCGCCGAGATCCGTCAGTGTTTGTTAATTTACTCTTTCTGCCGTCAATCCGATTGTGTCACAGAAAACATTTTTAAGGCGAGACAGTGCAGGTGAATAGAGTAAAAAATGAACTAATAGTTATCACCTTACTTACCCAGTTGATTGATTACATTGATAATTGCAAACATTTTTTGTATTTCAAGTTTTCTGAAATCTTAGGTTTAAATATGCAAATGAGTTTGTGCTAATTTGCATTAATTTCTTGTACAGAAATCTAAACACTGGATGAAGTCAGTTTTAAAATTCTTGTTTAACTCTTTTTTTGACGTATTAGAGTCAAATGTTTTTGCAGAGGGAACTCATTTTGTCACTCCGTAATTCAGGAAATACTTAAAACAGAAAACTATATATTTTATACATTTTTATATAAAATCAAGCAAATTATATATGAACAAATCCCTGTGTAAAAACCTTCAGAATATAGACAGTGTGGTGTGTGTAAGTGCTGCTGAAGTGGAGATTTACGGCTCAGTGTAGGAGAAAAAACCTTTGGTCTTTAAAAAATATGCATTGTAATTTAAATCTATTGACACAAATAGATAAAGTGCTATAAAAGAAAGACTTAACAGTGTCTTTTTGATGTTTTCTTTCCACTAGTCTGAAAAAACACTTTATGAAACGCCAAAAAGCCCAAAATCTCAAACTTGACATGTGCATGAAATTAATTACAGTTTAACAGATATTCACATAGAAAAGTGTTCTTTGAAATCATGATAATATTTCAGATTTGTACAGATTTTACTGTATTTTTAAACAAATAAATGTTGATAGTAATTAGAAATATTTCTTAAGCAGCAAATCAGTATATTAGAATGATTTCTGAAGGATCGTGTGATACTGAAGACTGCAGTAATGATGCTGAAAATTCAGATTTGATCACAGAAATAAATTACTCTTTAACAGATATTCACATAGAAAAGAGTTCTTTGAAATCATAATGATATTTCAGATTTTTACAGATTTTACTGGATTTTTTTAAACAAATAAATGCAGCTTTGGTGAGCAGAAGAGACTGAATTCAAAGCATTTAAAAATCACACTGGCTACAAACTGTTAAATAGTGGTCTAAACACAAGACTATCTATTGCTTGAAACTCACATGATATTGTAAAATTGTCACTATGTGACAGAATAGAAAATATTCCAAGGACATGAAGAACATGCAGCCGTATTATTATGACGAGGATCCTAGATTGAAGTGTAGAAGCAACTTTCACTCAGAAATTGCTAGAAAACTTCATTGTTAATTGCAAAGTGACACATTAAAATAAGCAATTCATAAATTGCTAAAAACATACTTTGAAACTTTAAAAAATATATATTTTGTGTGTGTGTGTGTTTAGGGACACTAACTGCTAAACTTCTACATTTAATTTAGTTTGAGTCACTTAGAGATTTATGAATCATTTCAGTCGTAGGTGTTTTTGTAAACATTATACTTTTAAGATTTACAGTTAAACTGGGTTTTTAAACAAAAAATGCTCAATCAAAATAAATAAGTGTTTACTTAAAAAATATACACTGCCGCTTAAAAGTTTGGGATCAGAACGATTTTTAATTAAAAAAAAAAGATGTTTCTTCTGCTCATCAAGGCTGCATTTATTTGATCAAAAATACAGAAAAACCTGTAATAATGTGAAATATTATTTCAATTTAAAATAGCTGTTTTCTATGTGAATATATTTTAAACTATAATTTATTTCTGTGATAAAAAGGCTGAATTTACTCCAGTCTACAGTGTCACATGATCCTTCAGAAATCATTTATAATCAGTGCTGCTTAATATCTTGTTGGAACCTGCAATGTTTATTTTATTTTTTTCCAAACAATTCTAAATGTTGAAAAGAACAGCGTTTATTTAAAATAGAAATATTGTGTAACAATATAAACTACCATCTAAAAGTTTGGGGTTCTGCTTTTGAAAGAAATGAATACTTTTAATCACCAAGGATGTGTTAAATTGATATAAAAAAGTTATAGCAAAGACTTGTATTGTTAGAAAAAGCTCATATATATAATAAATAAAACACAAAAAGGATTCAGTATTTTATTTGTTTAGCTGCATTATAAATGACAAAATGAATGAATGAGCGAACAAATACAAAGTTATTAATTCATAAAAAATAAATAAATGCATTAAATAATATAATAATAAAAATACAAAATAATAATTAATTTAATATAATTTAAATAAATAAGCAAATTAGTAATTAATATTCATGCAAGCCACTTGGTCACTATGCAGCTACACAAAAGAATGAATAAATAAATAAATACTGAATACATTAGTATATACTATCACATTTTCAATATTAACTATCTATTGGTTATTAGCCATAACTTGAAAATAATTACCAGGTTATCATTTTGGCCAAAATAAAAATGTACCTTCCTTTTTTAAAAAGCAAAACAAAAATAATAATAACTTAATTGTGATTTCTGCCTTTTTTGTTAGTCATTTTGTTAGTCATGTCATAAGACCAATAACCATAAGAGAAACACTAACTCTGGACCATTGAAATGAAGTTTTGATATATTTACTAAAATTAAGTTTTGATATATTTACGGTAGGAAATTGACAAAATATCTTCATGGGACATCAAGGGATCTTTACTTAATATCCTAATGATAGGATAAAATAAAAATCAATAACTTTGGCTATTGCTACAAATATACCCATGCAACTTAAGACTGGTTTGTCCTCCAGTGATTAAAATTGGCTTAAAACTTCAAGAAAATTGGACTGAATCCCTGTTTTAAAATGAATAGCAGTAGCATTTCCATACTGACCTGTGGTTTTAGTATTTACCAGTTGAATAGTTGAAGGTTAAGGATGCTACTCATCTGAACTAAACTCTGCAGTGCCTTTCTGAATAGGAGTGAATTAGTGAAGGCTGCTTTGTGCAGCGACTGAATTAAACTTCTCATTTCAGAAGCGTTCCTTCATTACCGCGGTAAAGTGAGATGCTGCGGCCATAACGGATGAATCAGTTTGCTGAAGTTGAATCGGTTCGTCTGTGAAGTGATCTACAGAAGCTCAATTAAAGCCGAATCTTTCATGCTGGATCACTTTCTCTCTCAAGCCAGAAATCAATTGCCTTCAGTCCCAGAATGCAGTCAAATTGAAATTAAACGACACACACACACACACACACACACACACACACACACACACACACACACACACACACACACACACACACACACACACACACACACACACACACACACACACACACACACGTGTCTGTCTATTCCAGCATAATTCTCTCTTTGCATATCTAGCGCTTCAGTCGGAGGCTCTTTGTTGTCTGGTGTCACACTTTCATTTATTTAGATGAAATTGTGCATTTTGTCCTGCTGTGAAATAATTTGCCATTTTCAAACACTTTTAAAAGCCATCTCTGCGTGTGTTGCATGTGAATGTGTGAGGAAACTGGCATCAGGTCATATGAAGTTTTTTTTTTTTTTTTTTATCAGTGCATTTATTTGTCAAGGATGCATTAAATTAATCAAAAGTGTCAGGATAGACAAGTTTGGGATCAGTAAGACTTGTAATGTTTTTAAAAAAGTCTCTTATGCTCTTCAAGGCTGCATTTATTTGATCAAAAACATCGAAAAAACAATAATACTGCACAATGTTATTGCAATTTAAAATAATGGCTTCTAGTTTAATATACATTAACATTTAACTTTTTTTTTTTCCTGTTTGCATCAGCCAGTGTCACATGATCCTTTAGAATTCATTATAATATGCTGATTTATTATTAGAATTTTTAGTGTTGGAAAAAGTTGTGCTACCAAATATTTTTTTGGAACCTGTTTTTTTTTTTTTTTTTTTTTCTTCAGGATTCTTTGAAGAATAAAAAGTTAAAAAGAACTGCATTTATTCAAAATATAAATCTTTAAAGTAATATAAGTCTTTGCTATCACTTTTTATTAATTTAACACATCCTTGATGAATAAAAGTAATTTCTTTCAAAAAAATAAATATTAAAACACTAGTGTATGTTGCTAGAAAGATTAGGAAAACTTGATTTTTTTATTTAAATATTGCATTGGAGTACTAAAATGTAACCAAAATTAAAAAAAAAAAGAAATAAAATAAAATAATGCAAAATATAAACATTGTGTGATAATTTTGAACATTTAAAACATTTGAAAATGTTTAATTATTTAAAAGAGTAATCTAAAATATATTTAAGTTGTAGTATTAAACTCACAAAACTAAAAGTGAAATAAAAATAATTTAAAGCTAAATAGAAATAAAAAGTACATAAAATTTACTCAACCTAAAAATACTAAATTGCTAAAGGTAAATATATATATATATATAATTACATTTTTTTCTGTATTTTTGATCAAATACATGCTGCTTCGATGAGAAGTGTATAATGGTAGTGTAACAAAAAAAAAAAAAAATGTTCTATTTATCTGTGCATCCTGAAAAATTAAATGTATGACTGTTTCCACTAAAATAAATAGGCAGCACAACTGTTTTAAACATTTGTTAATAATCAGAAATGTTTCTTGATCAGTATATTAGAATGATTTCTGAAGGATCATGTGACACTAAAGACTGCAGTAATGATGCTGACAATTCAGCTTTGATCACAGAAATAAATTACATTTGAACAGATACTCACAAAGAAAAGGCTTCTTTGAAATCATAATACTATTTCACATTTTTACCAATTTTACAGTATTTTTAATCAAATAAAGGCAGCTTTGGAGAGCAGAAGTGACTAAATTCAAACATTTAAAAATCACACTGGTTCATACAAACTTTTAAATAAAATATATTGACCTTAAAATACGATATTGCAAAGATTGTCTGATAAATGAATAAATGTAAATGATCCATTTTAAGACGTTTGAGACCATTTTCTCTTGAAAGATGATCATCGTTTGTCCTTCTCCACATTGTTCCCTTCTGTTCAATTGAGTCATCCTTTGGGTCGAAGTGTTGCGTGTAAATATTTGCGGTTTGTCTGTAATCCATTGAACTCTCTTCAGACGCATACAGAGCCGTTGTGAGCTGAATACAGATGGAAAGACGTCTCGTTTTCAAGGACACTGTTGCGTAGACGACCTCAGCTGACCTCAGGTCAGTTATGATGGTAACCCGGCAGCTGGTTTTGCTTAATGAAGTCTGGATCAGATGCAACTCGTGTGTAATGGTGCTGAAGTTTGAAGCCTTAAAATGGTGAAGAACATGTTGAGCAGTCATTGCATCTCAAATTCACCTCTCCTTACAGAAAACCATGATTGAAATTGCTGTCACAGACACATTATGTAGGAACAGAAGTGTATTGTCTGAACAGAACTGAAGGCTGTTTTGTGCCTGTTTTTAAGACTGGTTCAGGATGTGTGAGATGGTCTCCAGGTATCTCAGAATCTCAGATGTCATTTACTTGAACAATGTGAGAAACAGAACACTTAGAAAGAGACTTCAGTGTAATTACCAATGATTGCAATCACCAGCAGCACTGTGTGTGTGTGTGTGTGTGTGTGTGTGTGTGTGTGTGTGTGTGTGTGTGTGTGTGCTTGCACCTCGCTTAGGTGTGATTATCACAATCATTATTGTAATTAGTATTACTGCTATTTACACTCCTGCAATTAACACTATTCAATGGCTTTGCTAATGCGTGTGATTCGTTCTGCTGTGTATTATTAACTGAAAAGAGTTTTTTTTTTTTGGCTGGTATATTCACTTTGCAGTCGTTTACTTTTGTGTAAAATATGAGGGAAGTGAAACGGTGAGAGTTTGAGAGATTTCCCTTCTGTGTTCCAGTCATCATGTAGAACAAATCTGAGCAAAGCGAGCTGGAATTGAAAAGCTCTGCCTCGCGTCGGGCTGGAATTAGTTTATTAGCATCTTAGAAAATCGACTTTTAAATCCATTTTTGGTGGGAAATGACTTTCCGGGGAAAAGATACTTTATACGCTTTTGATGATAAGTCAGACGGCGGGTTTCGGCGCGCTTTGGGACGCATCTGTTCAAAATAGGCGCTTATTTTCAATTGTGCAATAAAAGCATCTTTTCCTCCAAATTAGACACAATTTAGAGCAGACCCCTGGCTGGATGTTTGGTCTAAGAGACGGGCGTCTCTTGAGTCTAAAGCTGAACACAAACCTGGAAACAGCTCTGATGAGTCACTGTGTCCTTACAACACCTTACAGAACCACAATACTCTAGCAACCACCCAGAAGACCATAGCAACTGCATAACACCACTCTGAAAACCCTATAGAACATAATAGCAGCTGCTTAGTAACACCCTGGCAACCAACCAGAACACCATAACAACTGCACAGCAACGCCATGGAAACCATCCAGAACACTCTATTGACCATATCGAAACATATACTGGTAATCTCCCACAGCACCATAGCAACACCCTAGCAACCACCACCCAGCAGACCATAGCAACCGATTTGTAATACTCTAGCAACCACCCACAACACCAAAGCAACTGCACATCAACACCTTAAAACCACCCACACCATCCCTTATAGGCTGATAGCATCACCTGAAAATCACCGGCAACACCATAGCAATTCCGTGGCAACGCCTTATCAATTGTATAGCAACACCCGGGCAATCACCCACAACACCATAGCAACACTTTTGCAACCACCACCCAGAAGACCATAACAACTGCTTAGTAACACCTAGGCAACCACCAGAACACCATGTCAGCCTTATAGCAACACCTAACAATCACTGACAATACTATAGCAACACCTTAGCCACCACCACCACCCAGAAGACCATAGCAACCGCTTGGTAGTGCCCTGGCAACCACCCAAAACATCATAGAAACTGCACAGCAACACCCTGGAAACCATCCACAAGACCTTATCAGACTTTTAGAAACACCTGACAATACTGTAGCAACACCCTAGCAATCACCCACAATACCATAGCATTGACATAGCAACCACCACCCAGAAGACCATAGCAGTTGCTTAGTAATGCCCTGAAAACCACCCAAAACACCATAGCAACTGTACAGCAACACCCTGGAAACCACTCGAAAACACTCTGCTAATCACCCAAGACACCATAGCAACACCCTAGCAACCCCCACCCAGAAGACCATAGCAACCACTTAGTAATGCCCTGGTAACTGTCCAGAACACAATGACAACAGAATAGTAACACTCTAAAAACCACTCACATCACCCTTTTATAGCAACACCCTGGAAATCACCCAAGACGCCATAACAGCACCCTAGCAACCAACAACCAGATGACCATAGCAACCGCTTGGTAACACCCTGGCAACCACCCAGAACACTAAAGCAACTGCACAGTAACACCTTGGAAACCACCCGCAAAACCACAGGAACACCCTTGCAACCAACACCCAGAAGGCCATAGCAACACCCCAGCAACCACCAACCACAAGACCATAGAAGCCACTTAGTAATGCCCTGGCAACCACCCAGAACAACTATAGCAACTGCATAGTAACACTTTGGAAACCACTTACAACACCCTATCAGCCTTATAGCAACACCTAACAATCACCGACAACACCATAGCAACACCCTAGCAACCAACAGCCAGAAGCCCACAGCAACTGCTTAGTAACACCCTGGCAACCACCCAAAACACCATAGAAACTGCATTCAACACCTTTGAAACCACTCACAACACCCATAATAGCAACGCCTTATAGCAACACTGTAGCAGCAACATAGCAACCACATAGCAACCCCCAGAACATCCCAGAATGAATGATGATTGTCAGTGTGAGTTTAAATGAATTATATGAACACATCATGTTAAAATAGTCCTTCGTTTAGGTTCACATTTTCTCATGTATCGGTGTTACTGTAACCTTATGAATGTTTTCTAATGACAGCTGTATGAATTTCTCTGAATGGTTCTCTTTCTGGCCTGTATAAGGTGATGTAAGGGTTCAGGACAGACTCATGCAGGTAGAAACAACAGCGTTCCTGTTCAGCACATTTCAGGGTTTTTACAGTGGTGACGCACGTCATTCTGCACGTTGGCTGCGATATTTATATTTTGGCTGAAACAAGATTTTATTGCCCATAAAAACGCAAGCTTTCATTGGACAACAAATCAGAGTTTTTCAGGCGTCTCGTATGCTATTAATGACGGCGGATGTTTTAGAGAGAAACTGTAAGCGATATTAAATAAACGAATGTAAGCCAAATACACTCTGGAATCAAATGGACTTTATGGTCACTGGAAAAAGACAAACATTGCATGTATTTTGCCCTCATGGTATATTTTTCTTAGCAAGGAGTATTTCGTTTTTCTTCTGAAGAGACGCCATGTATGTGTAATGACCCGTCACTACTGGCCTTTATTTCTAGTTGACTTTGAATTAGTGATGCCTTCACCAGTTTTAGGATTTTTGTTATGTTATTTTTATTGATTGATTGGTTTCGGGTTTTAGGCTTTAGGCTTCAGTTCAGGTTTATTTTTGTTTTATGATTTTATTTTTAATATATATATATATAGTTTAGTTTAGGTAGAAACGTGTGCAGAGCTGCGTGTTTACGGATTACTTACAAATTGTAATATATTACTGATACCAAATTACATGACAAAAATTGTAGTCAATAGCATAATGCATTACATTAAACATTTTAGGTAATATAGTCAGATTACTTTTAGATTATTTTTGACCTAACTCGTTTATCACATTGATTTAAACAAGATAATCTTGTACCATAATGGTGTAAAAATACAAAGAGTGAGCAAATATATTAATTTCAATGAAGTGCATTAACCATTATGTTACATCAAGGTTTCCCAAACTGGGGCCAAAATAAAAGTCAACATTCATAAATGTTAGTATTGTAAGATGGACAAAAATAATGATAACAATCATTCCAACAGCTCTATTAATACATTTATTCTAACATTCTCCTTTGCTCAGCAAGGCTGCATTTATTTGTACATTAAAAACACATGCCTGATTCAAGAAGGGGGTCTTAAAATGGCCAAAGAATATTATTTCACAATTTTTTTTAAATTTAAGTTAAACTGTGCTTTGTTTAATGTCTAATTGAATGTTAAAAATGTTCAGTGTTAAATTAATATTTTTAAATTGTTGATTTGTAATTGATTTTTTCTTTGAAAAGCAAGACAAAACTGTAAAAAAAACAATTGTTGTCTATTTAATTTATGCAAAATACATGCGGGAAAAACACGAAAAACCGTGCCTTCGATCCACTGTGTAATTTTGTTCGGCTTTGGCCAAGAATTTTCAGTTTAGTGCTTCCCTAGTTAAAACATTTCTTAAACTGTGAATGATTTTTGTAAATCATCCATTGGTCAAATGCTGTGTCGCCATGTGTGAATGTCCACAAAACTGGACTTTCTGAGTGTATATAAGCGGCAGACTATTTTAGAAAGGATTTTAAAAAGAGGAACTACTAGAGAGAATCAATAAATAATGAAAAACGTATTGCTTTTGTGTAAAAAATACGTAAACATGCAATCAATAAAAAAGTAACTGTAGTCTGATTACGAGTATTTTAATATGCAACCTACTCTAATTACAAGTACTTCATTTTTTACTTACTAACTAAACTAAAAACTAACAGAAAGCTAAAAAGAAATAAAAAAATATAAAATAAAATCAAAAAAGCTAAATCAAAATATTAAAATGACTAAAAACTACAATTCTGAAGTACTAAAATAACTAGGTAAAAAGGACAAAAATGCAACAAAATTACTGAAACTTTGAGTAAAAATAAAATGAAACAAGAAAATATAAAAATAACATCAGTGACATCAGTCATATCTATCAGTGATACTAAAATAACAGAAACAAAGATATTACATTTACTAAAATTTAAATGAAAACAAAATTTATAAAAAATCATTCTAATTATTTACAAAAACTATCAGTGATACTAAAATATTTATACACTAAAAAAAGAATACAAAATAACTAATTACAAGTACTTAATCTTTGTAATCTGATTACGTAATCCAGCAGTGTGTGTGTTAGAGAGAGAATTTTGTATTTTTTTGTTTTTATTTATTTTTTTATTTTTTGGTGTGGGTTTTGGTTAGAGGATTTTAGTTGTATTTATTTTTTCCATCTATTTATTTATTTTTAATGTATTTATCTAGTTTAGTTATCAGTGCTTCATCCATGTGTGTGTGTGTATCTGAACTCATCTTGTCTGACTCCTGTTTATGTAAATCACATCTACGCTCATTTATATTCAGCGCTGTGACATCATCATCATCATCATAATCTTCATCATCACTGTCCGTCTGTTCCACCTTGACTCGTGTTTAGTCATTGAACGGCTGTGCATTATAATCTGTTGTTAACTCACAGACTGTGTGTTTTGTTTTTATCATGATTGAGGCGGATCAAGTGGGCGGGTCACTGGCTGACTGCTCGTGATGTCATATTGAACTGTGAGGCTCATGAATATTAATTAGGTCACACTGACATTGCTAGAGAACTTTACTGGACTGTCCATTATAATGACTTAATTAATATTCATGAGCCAAGTCGTAGGCTGTGTAAATACATTTGTTGTCTTCAGTACACCAGACTAACTTTGTGATTCATTCAATTTTTATTGAACTTTTCACTTTAGTATTGTATTGTATGAGCGGAAGAAGCAGAACTTTATTCTTTAAACATTGTGACGCTAATAATAATCATGTAGTTCGTGATCTTCATAATGACTGAGGTGGAGATGTTTTTCTCTCAGACGTATATAAATACACAGAGACATGGGTTTCTTTAGTATGTCGTATTTCAGGCCACTAACTAGTGTGCAGCGGTTTGTGTGTCTGTCTGAGGTCAAGTGATCATGTTTTTATAAGCCCACCTCAATCATTTTAAAGACCCTCAATGCATCATTATTTCAATTCATGTGGTTATTTTTTACGTCTGTCTGCTGACATGTTTGGATAGGTGTGCATGGGAAACAGACAAGGGAAATATTGACTGTGTTTTGATAAATGGCTGGTAAAATCCTTCCCTTCTTCAAAGCTGACAGTTTTATCAGATCAATTGTGTGTTTAGTAGTTGGTTTGTTTTGTTTATGTGCTGTAGATTCAGAAACATGAGTAAGTTTGGATTATGTCTGTTTTTATGTCTGTTCTTTAAATCTTTGCAACATGATCTGTAATGCAATTACTAATATAAGTAGATTGCGTGAATTGATGATTTTGGCATCAAACAAAGTATATTAATGGATTCTGGTGGTGAGATGCACAGAAATGTTTACGTCTTTTAATTTCTTTGCTGTTCTATGGAAAATCTTCTATGGAAAACTGATTTGTAGTAATTATGTCAGCACATTTGATCACAATAATTTATAAAAATGTAAAATAGCATTTTTGTTACTTAAAGTAAAATAACTAACTAAATTAACTGAAATAAAATGAAATATTTTAAAAAGCATTACATTATTTCAGCTAGTAATAAATAATGTAATGCTTTTTAAAAATATATTTTAAAAAGTGAGCTGAATCGAATGATTTGCAAACCCCAAACGAAGTCGCGAACTACGTCAAATGATTCGCGAACTGAATGAAATTATTCGCCAGCCCCAAACAAAGTCGCGAACTGAGTCAAATGATTCGCGAACTGAATGAAATTATTCGCCAGCCCCAAACAAAGTCGCGAACTGAGTCAAATGATTCGCGAACTGAATGAAATGATTCGCCAGCCCCAAACGAAGTCGTGAACTGAATCAAATGATTCGCGAACTGAATGAAATGATTCGCCAGCCCCAAACGAAGTCGTGAACTGAATCAAATGATTCGCGAACCCTAAATGAAGTTGCGAACTGAGTCAAATGATTCGCGAGCCCCAAACATAGTCGCAAACTGAATCAAATGATTCGCGAGCCCCAAACGAAGTCGCGAACTGAATCAAATGATTCGCCAGCCCCAAACGTAGTCGCGAACTGAGTCAAATGATTCGCAAACTGAATCAAATGATTCGCAAGCCCCAAACGAAGTTGCGAACTGAGTCAAATGATTCGCAAACTGAATCAAATGATTCGTGAGCCCCAAACGTAGTCGCGAACTGAGTCAAATGATTCGCAAGCCCCAAACGAAGTCGCGAACTGAATCAAATGATTTGCGAGCCCCAAACGAAGTTGCGAACTGAGTCAAATGATTCGCAAACTGAATCAAATGATTTGCGAGCCCCAAACGAAGTTGCGAACTGAGTCAAATGATTCGCAAACTGAATCAAATGATTCGCGAGTCCCAAACGTAGTCGCAAACTGAATCAAATGATTTGTGTGCCCCAAACGAAGGTGCAAACTGAATCAAATGATTTGTAAGCCCGCACAGAAGTCACAAACTGAATCAAATGATTCGCGAGCCCCAAACGAAGTCACGAACTGAGTCAAAAGTTTCCAAACTGAATCTAATGATTCGCGAGCTCCAAATGATTTGCGAACTGAATCAAATGATTCGCGAACTGAATCAAATGATTCGCGAACGGAATCAAAATGATTTGCGAGCCCCAAACAAAGTCACAAAATGAATCAAATGATTTGTGAGCCCCAAACGAAGGTGCAAACTGAATCAAATGATTTGTAAGCCCGCCCCAAAGTCGCAAACTCAATAAAATGATTTGTGACCCCCAAACGTAGTCGCAAACTCAATCAAATGATTCGCGAGCCCGCACAGAAGTCGCAAACTCAATAAAATGATTTGTGAGCCCCAAACGTAGTCGCAAACTCAATCAAATGATTCGCGAGCCCGCACAGAAGTCGCAAACTCAATAAAATGATTTGTGAGCCCCAAACGTAGTCGCAAACTCAATCAAATGATTCGCGAGCCCGCACAGAAGTCGCAAACTGAATCAAATGATTCGCGAGCCCCAAACGAAGTCACAAACTGAGTCAAAAGATTCCAAACTGAATCTAATGATTCGCGAGCTCCAAATGATTTGCGAACTGAATCAAATGATTTGCGAACTGAATCAAATGATTTGCGAACTGAATCAAATAATTCGCAAACTGAATCAAATGATTCGCGAACGGAATCAAAATGATTTGCGAGCCCCAAACAAAGTCACAAAATGAATCAAATGATTCGTGAGCCCCAAACAAAGTCGCGAACTGAGTCAAATGATTCGCGAACTGAATCAAATGATTCGCGAGCCCCAAACGAAGTCGCGAACTGAGTCAAATGATTTGCGAGCCCCAAACGAAGTCGCGAACTGAATCAAATGATTTGTGAGCCCCAAACGAAGTCGCGAACTGAGTCAAATGATTCGCGAACTGAATCAAATGATTTGCAAGCCCGCACCAAAGTCGCGAACTCAATCAAATGATTTGCGAGCCCCAAATAAGTTATTTTCTTAATAATAAGAAAATATAAAAATTAAATCAGTTATTCCAAATATGAATAAAAACTATAATAGTATATCAGTAACAGTAAAATAACACTACACTAAAATAAAAAAAATACCACATAACAAAATAAAATGGACAAAAACACCATTTCTAATACATTTACAGAAATTAAAATGAAAATATAATAAATAAGACAATCTAAAAATAAAATCAATAATTCAAAATATGAATAAAAGCTATGATAGTATATCAGTAAAATTAACATAAGACTGTGTGAAGTTTGTGTTTGGAATGCCGTATGTCAGCGCTGTAGACAATGGGATCATTGAGATTATATTCTCTAATCCTTTAAATCCTTTATGTTGAGCAGCAGAGGAAACTACAGAGAGCATTAAAGCGTCTCCATCTGGATTATCCATCATGTGTGGGTTAGGGATGCTCATTTCGGTTAATTTTCCTGACCGACAACCGCTGCTCGTTATCCGATCATTAACCGTTAACTGATAAAATTAGAATAATAAATTCGTTTAAAATAAAAATAGAATGCACGAGTATCTGTGATGATACATAAAAATACAAGCAAATGTTTTATTTTAACGTGCAAACAGCAGCATACAGAGCAACAACAAAAACTGCATTCATATACTCAAATTATCACGCATGAGCAGCGCTTCTGAGAACAGAGAAAATAAGAATGAATAAAAAAAATAATATAAAAAGGCCTACACTAAATATGTGTAAATTAAATAACTACCTAATTAAGATGACAAAACTAAAACACACTGAATCCTTATATGCGCTTTGAAGAAAGGTACCGGTCTTGTTCTTCTCGTCGGACATAAAGACATATAGCGGACCAGCCTATACCTCAGTTTTTAACATGTGGACATGCTGTACAGATAGACTGGGACGCTGTCTGTTAACGCTTAGATCCGTGACAAAAACACTTCACAAAAATCCTTTCAATTTGCGGTTCGGGTCTTTTCAACCACTAGTCATATGTGGAGAAACGTGTTTTCACAGTGTTCAATAGCCAATCACAGACATTTCTGTTGATTACAATAGCAATGGCCATTCAGAGGCGGCTGGCCATTCAGAGGCGGCTATGTTACGATCCTCTCACCACTCAAAGTGCCGGTTTCAATTCTGCTGAATTCTATACCTCCACGAGCTCTCTCATAAAAACAAAGTGTAGACATGATGTAAATAAGAGATTCATTTACAGAGTAAAGGTTATTTTATTTCTTTTTATTAACTTTGTGAGATTGCGATTAACTACAGTAATGTATGAGAGCTTTCCAGTGCTTGTAAGGGAAGCGCGCAGTTTTTAGACTATAATTTAATTCAGAATTTGAATACATTTATTCATGGATTCACTCTCTGATAACCCAATATCGCCATTGCCATCATGTTGCATAGGCTACTTACACGAGTTACACAAACTAAGAAAAGTTAAAGCAGGTGCTTACTCAGCAAAATATGTCTTAACAGCCGCACTGCACGTGTCCACACGCTTCCGCGAGTAAACATTATTTTTTCTTTCACCATGCAGCAAACGTAAAAATTATAATATATTATTATTATATATATTTTTTAAACCGTTTAACTGATAGTAATAATCGGTTAAAATTCTTACTGACGGTTAACGGTTAAACGGTCAATATGAGCATCCCTAGTGTGGGTGATTCATGATCCTACGGATGTGCGTTTGCGTTTAGAGTCAGATCATCATATCTGAAGATGATAACGCAACAGTAAGCTACTAACCATGATGATTAAGTGTTTTCATGAGTAAACAGATTTAGTGTGATGTGAGATTTAGATTCCTTCTGCTAAGGAGCAAAAAGAACATGGTTATTCAGCGCTTTTTGTTTGCTTGTTAGTTTCATGTAACAAAATAGTGATTATTAATTGACTAGGCGCAGTAGGATTGTATGAGCACTATCGTTTAGCTGTGATTTGTTTGAGTTTCCAGTGGATTTCGGAGGTTGTTCAGGTTCAGGATTGTTAGTGTGAGCTCAGGGAATGTGTCAGTGAGTTTCGGCGTGTAATTAGTCCACTGTCATTCCAGTGGAAAAGCTCTTTTAAACCCGTGGATTGAGCAGACGGATCACTTAGACGTGTTCTCCGTCGGGTCAGAGTTTAGTGGGTGTTGAGCAGTGAATGTGACTGTGTTTGACCACCCGCCGATCACAGCCACTCTGACAGCTCCAGTTATTAAGAGCCACTTACTGAAAGTGTTATTGTGGATGGATGAGTGTTGGCAGAAGTAGTCTTCAGATCTTAGTGAGGAGGTTTAATATAAGGTCATAGCAACTGATGTTCAAGGTAGGAACAAAATAGGTTGGTTTATTTATTTGTTTATGTGTTAGTAAAATCTCTGGAGCACAAGAATGGTTTTGACATTTTTGAATGACTGTTACTTAAATTTGAAAGAGTTGAAAAAAATGTTTAAATCAGGTAAACACTTGATGGATGAGTGGATGGATGGATGGAAGATTGGATGATTACATTTATGGATGGATGATCAAATGGATGGATGGGTGGATGCATGATTGGATGATTGGGTGGTTGGATAATTTGATGGATAGATGTTTGAATTTATGAATGGATGTTTGGACGGATGTTGGATGACTGATTGGGTGGGTGGATGATTGGATAGATAAATAGTTGTTTGGATTCATGAATAGATGGGTACATGGATGATTGTATATTTAGGTGGTTGATGATTGGATGGATAGATGGATGATGATTGGGTGGTTGAATAACTGGATGGATGGATGTTTGGATTTATGGATGAATGATTGGATGTATGGTTGGATGTTGGATGGATAATTAGATGGATGGATGAATGGGTGGTTGGATGGATGGATAGATGATTGGGTGGGTGGTTGGATGGAAGATTGGGTGGTTGGATGATTGGTTGTATGGATGTTGGATGGATGTTAGATGGATGCTGAATGGATGATTGGGTGGTTGGATGATTGATTGGATGGATGGATGGATTGATGATTTTATGGTACGATGATTTGATACATGGATGGATGTTGGATAGATGGATGATTGGTTGGTTGGTTGGATGGATGGATGGGTGGATGAATGATTGGATGGATGGATGGATTTTAGATGGTTGGATAATGGGATGGATGGATGATTGAATGGATGGATAGATGATGGATGGATGGATGATTGGTTGGTTGGTTGGTTGGTTGGTTGGTTGATTGGATGGATGGATTTTAGATGGTTGGATAATTGGATGGACAGATGATGGATGGTTAGTTGGATGGTTGGATGGATGATTGGATGAATGGATGGATGGATGGATGATAGATAATGGATGGATGATTGGTTGATTGGATGAATGGATGGATGGATGATTGGTTGGTTGGTTGGTTGGTGGGATGGATGGATGGATAGATGGATGGATGGATGGATGGATGGATGGATAGATAGATAATGGATGATTGGTTGGTTGGTTGATTGGATGATTGGATGGATGGATTTTAGATGGTTGGATAATTGGATGGACAGATGATGGATGGATGGTTAGTTGGTTGGATGAATGGATGATTGGGTGGGTGATTGGATGGATGTTGGATAGATGATGGATGCTGAATGGATGTTGGATGGATGGATGGATGAATGGATGGATGATTGGCTGGTTGAATGGATGGATGGATGATGAATGGGTGAATGAATGATTTTTTTGGATGAATGGATGGATGGATGGAAAATTGGGTGGTTGATTAATTGTCTGAATGGATGATGGGTGGATAATTGGTTGGATTAAAGATTGGATGGATATATATTTTACTTTTGTAGATGAGGATGCATTACTTAATTTCACAGAATGCATCACCTGTGTTAAATTTGTAAAAAATTGTAGTTCTTATAAATTCCTTTTCCTGTCATTCCCATTGAAATTACAACTCAACTTCTGGTGTGTTGTCCAATTCAATTCAAATTCACACTGATGAACTAAAACGGAGATTCTTCAATTCTGAATTTTAAACACTATTTCAGACTTCTAAGGTTTTCTATAATTATGTTTTAACTGTTACAGACCAACTCTAACCCTACTGAAAAGGTTTGTATTTTTAAAAAAAGACAGATTGTTTACTTTATTTACAGTATATATATATTTTTTACTTTGAGAATGTCCACTGATGTCCCCAAAGTATGGCTAAGTATGTACCAGTGATTGAATTATTGATCGTGTGTGCAGTCATGTGTTCACAGTGTGGTTAAATCTCTAGTGTGTTCGGTCAGTCTGAAGGCGAGATGCTGAATAATTGAGTGAGTGTGTAAATGCCGTGGGCACTCGCATCTCTGTGTTTGTTCAAGTTTGTGTCTGTAAGGGTTTCGGTTTGATTCGTTCATCTCATCGTAGAGTATCAGCTGTGTTTTAACCAACAGCAGCAGGACTAGGATTCCAGGATTCCCAGCGGTCAGTAGTTTGACCCATAATAACCCATTATGCTGCCTGCTGTAGATGTGCTCAATAACACAGATACAGTTTATAGTATCAGAGCATCTGAGATATATCATCTGAGAGCTTCTATCTGTGATTTTTATTACTGTGCAGCGGTCAGTTATTAAAGACCCATCCACATTCACAGCAGGATAAAAACGCTCAGATCTCTGAGAGGAACATGAGCCGTTATGAGACTTACACATATGTTTTTGCTGCTGTTTGTTCATTACATCAGTGTTTTTCGAGGTTCCTGTGAGTGAATCTCCTCAGGTTTTCTCTGTGTTTCCGTCGTCTTTAGTGGGTGGAGATGGATGAGGGATGGAAGGAAATTTTCTCTGATCCTGAGCACAGGAAATGGGTTTCACAGCTACAGGAAAACAGAGCAACTGGACATTGCGTTTTTATGAATCTTTGGATCTTGAAAAATGTATGATGGTTTCCACAAAAGTGTTTTTAACATTGAATCAGCATATTAGAATGATTTCTGAAGGATCATGTGACACTGAAGACTGCAGTAATGATGCTGAAAACTCAGCTTTGATCACAGAAATAAATTACAGTTTAACAGATATTCACATAGAAAACATCAGACTTATGATTTTCCTAAAAATGATGATTAAAACTGGGAAAAATCCCATAGACTTACATTGAGGCAATGTTCAAATGAGGCAACAGTATTCAAACTCCAACTGTCAAAATTCAAATTTAAACTGCCAGAATCCCTCGAGACTAAATCAAGCTTCTGTGCACTATTTCTAATCCATTCAAATTTCAATTCGATCTAATATTTCTAATCTATTTAACTATCTAGCCCAGGCTAGCAACTACAATCATGCTAGTAACTTGTTAATCATGCTAGCAACATGCTAGAAACATGCTAGTAACTCGTCAGTAATGCTAATGTCCTGCTAGTAACTTGCTAATTATGTTAGCAACATGCTAGAAGATTGCTAATCATGTTAGAAACATGCTAGTGATTTGTCAGTCATGCTAATGTCCTGCTAGTAACTTGTTAATCATGCTAGTAACATGTTAATCATGCTAGCAACATGTTAGAAGCTTGCTAATCATGCTAGAAGCATGCTAGTAACTTGCTAATCATACTAGAAACATGCTAGTAACTTGTCAATCATTCTAATGTCCTGCTAGTAACTTGTTAATCATGCTAATAACATGTTAATCATGGCAGAAACATGCTAGTAACTTGTCAGTCATGCTAATGTTCTGCTAGTAACTTGCTAATCATGCTATTAACAGGTTAATCATGCTAGAAACATGCTAGTAACTTGTCAGTCATGCTAATGTCCTGCTAGTAACTTGCTAATCATGCTAGTAACATGTTAATCATGCTAGCAACATGCTAGAAGCTTGCTAATCATGCTAGAAACATGCTAGTAACTTGTCAGCCATGCTAATGTCCTGCTAGCAACTTGCTATTCATGCTTGACATGATCGGTCATGCTAATGACATGTAAATAATGTGTTAATAATGCTAGAAACATGCTAGAAACTTGCTAATCATGCTAGAAACATGCTTGCAACTTGTTATTTAGGCTAGAAACATGTTAGAAACACGCTAGCAACTTGCTTATCATGCTAGAAACATGCTAGGGACGTGTCTGTCATGCTAATGATGTAAATAAAGTGCTAATAATGCTAGAAACATGCTAGCAACTTGTTAATCAAGTTAGAAACATGCTAGCAACTTGTTAATCAAGTTAGAAACATGCTAGCAACTTGCTAATCATGTTAAAAACATGCTAATGACATGCTAGTAACTTGCTAATCATGCTAGAAACATGCTAATAACTTGCTAATCATGTTGGAACAGCTAGAAAAATGTTAGAATCATGCTAACTTCATTCTAATCATGCTAGCAACATGTTAATCATCTAATCTATCTATATTAAGTTCAAAACTTTAATCTTTTGCAGCTGCTTTAAACTTTCAAGCTAGGCTAAGTTTTGTCATTGTTCTGTAAATAACTTAATAGATGGATAATAAATAACTAGCTCTAAAAGGGATATTTTAACCAAAAATGGTTCTTCTGTCATCATTTGCGCAGTCAAAACATGTATGACTTTCAAAGTCTTATGTGTAAGAAATTATTTAAAAAAAAACATTTCAGTCTTTGTCCTTAAAATGAAACTCGTTTATACCTTAATGTTCTTCAAAACATTGACACAAAAGAAAATCAGTCCTACAGGTTTTCAGCAAAACTAGCATAAGTCTATTTTTAATAAAGTTTTTTGGGTGAGCTGGCCCTTTAATATCTGGTCTTTTTCTGGACTGATAGATATTTCAAGCATATGTTGACCAAACGTTTGCTCTTGATGTAAATATAACAGTATGTGATGTGATTTGATGACCTGTAGAAGTGTAAAACGCATCCAGGTTTCTACATTGGGCAGGTTTGTGATCATAGTGATCTGAATCCTGGGAGGCACATGGAAGCGTTTATCGTGGCGAACAGCGCTTCACGCCGCGTGTCAGACACTTGGTGGGAATTTTGTCGCTTTCTGGAAAGTTGCAGATCTCAGGGCGCCGTTGCATGTCACGAATGACGGATTGGTCTTGCTGGTGCATAGCGAATATTTCTCGTTCTGTTCTGTTGCCAGGAAAAGATCCGTCCTGCCAAAGACGCCGCATTACAGTGATTCAGTCCTGCGCTGGATTCATGCTCTCGTGTGAGGTTTCCTCAGGTGCACTTGTGCTTTTACATAAAGTCATGATGTTAATGTTTAAAATCTCAACATTTGCATCTCTTATAGTCACATTTAGCAATTTTGCAACAATCAATAGATTTGCTATTAAATATAGATCACCTTACACGACTACACTGTATGTATGTGGATAAAGTTAGTTGTATTTATATATCCGAAAATATAAAAAGCTGGATAATAATATAGTAATTTTTTTTTCAAAGCAAACAAACCAACAAAAAAAACATAAAATGCATATATTTATATATCCAACTTTATTAAAAAAAAAATCTGTATTATAATGTAGTAAATTTTTGCAACAAAATAAATAAATAATAATTTTGTAATTTTGCTATATACTACAGTAAGTATAGCTTTGTGATTTTACTGTATGCATATGTTTATATATCCAACTTTATTTTAAAAAATCTGCATGATATAGCTTTTTTGCGACAGAATAAAAAATATTTAGCAACAAAATAAAAAACAAGCAGTTTTTGCTATATAGTTCAATAATTATCGCTTTGTGATTTTACTGTATGCATATATTTATATATCCAACTTTATAAAAAAATGCATGATAATATAGTTAATTTTTGCAACAAAGTAAAAAATATATATATAATTCAGCAACAACAAACTAAATCAAGCAGTTTTTTTCACTTTGTGATTTTACTGTATGCATATATTTATATATCCAACTTTATTTAAAAAAATCTGTATTATGTAGTTAATTTTTGCAACAAAATAAATAAAAAATATAATTTTGTAACAGTAAAAATACTATAGTAAGTATCGCTTTTTGATTTTACTGTATGCATGTTTATATATCCAACTTCATTTTAAAAAATCTGCATTATATAGTTATTTTTTGCAACAAAATAAAAAATATTTTGCAACAAAATAAAAATATTTTGCAACAAAATAAAAACAAGCAGTTTTTTGCTATATTGTACAGTAAGTTTCGTTTTGTGTTTTTTTTTTGGTATGCATATATTTATATATCCAACTTTATTAAAAAATATGTATTATAATAATAAAAAAAATAATTTTGCAACAAAAAAATCAGGCAGTTTTTTCCTATATTGTACAGTAAGTATCACTTTGTGATTTTACTGTATGCATATATCCAACTATAAAAAAAATATGTATGATAATGTAGTTAATTTTTGCAACAAAATTAATAAAAAATATCATTTTGTAACAAAAAACTAGTTTTATTGCTATTTATATTTACAACTTTATTTAAAAAATCTGCATGTCAATATAGTTAAGTGTTGCAACAAAGAAAATAAAAAATGTGATTTTGCAGCAAAATAAAGGCAGTTTATTCCTGTATAGTACAGTATCACTTTGTGATTTTACTGTATGCATATATCCTTTATTAAAAAATATGTATGATTATGTAGTTAATTTTTGCAACGAAAAAAAAAATCAATTTGTAAGAAAAAAAAAACAAGTTTTATTGCTATATACAACAGTGAGTATTGCTTTGTGATTTTACTGTATGCATATATTTATATATACAACTTTATTAAAAAAACTATGATAATATAGTTAGTTTTCACAAAAAAGTAAATTTTAAAATATAATTTTGCAACAAAATAAAAAAATCAAGCATTTTTTTTGCTATATAGTACAGTAAAGTATCGCTTTGTGATTTTACTGTATGCATATATCCTTTATTAAAACATATGTATGATTATGTAGTTAATTTTGCAACAAAATAAATACAAAAATATCAATTTGTAAGAAAAAAAAGTTTTATTGCTATATACTACAGTAAGTATCGCTTTGTGATTTTACTATATGCATATATCCTTTATTAAAAAATATGTATGATTATGTAGTTAATTTTTGCAACAAAATAAATAAAAAATGTGATTCTGCAGCAAAATAAAGGCAGTTTATTTTTATTTAGTACAGCAAAGTATCACTTTGTTATTTTACTGTGTGCATATATGTATATATACATATGTACTCAACTATATTATCATATTAATTTAAGCAGTTTTTTGCTATATTCTACAGTAAGAATATCCAACTTAAATTATAAAAAATCTGTATGCGTATATCCAACTTTATCAAAAAATCTGTATGATAATATAGTTCATTTTTGCAACAAAATAAATAAAATATAATTTTGCAAAAAAAATTATTTTTGCAACAAAATAAAAAAATCAAGCAGTATATAGTACAGTAAGTATCGCTTTGTGATTTTACTGTATGCATAAATTTATATCCAACTTTATTTACAAAAATCTGTATGATAATATAGTTATTTTTTGCAACAAAATAAAAAAATATAAATTTTGCAACAAAATATAAAAACAAGCATTTTTTTTGCTATATAGTACAGTATTGCTTTGTGATTTTACTGTATGCATATATCCAACTTTATTTAATTTTTGAAACAAAATAAATAAAAAAAATATAATTTTGTAACCAAACTTTTTGCTATATACTACAGTAAGTATCGCAGTTTTTTGCAATGTAGTATGTATCGCTTTGTGAGTGTACTGTATTTATACATCCAAAAAAAGCTGGACGATAATATAATTAATTTTTTTACTTAAATTTTTTACCCCAAAAGAAATGAAATTTAATTTAATTAACCCCCCAAAAAATCAATGGAGCAAGTAGCACATTAAATTAAATGTGACATGTTAAAGTACAAAGACTGAAATTGTATTTTTGTACAGCGACAAATAATTTTTACAGCTTGATGTCAGATTGCATTCATTAATGTGGATGCAACAATAGACATATTCATCATACTTAAATAAATTAGATGTAGAAACAGTTTACTCTTAAAAATTGCTTGTATATTTGAAATGAGTAATGGCTTTTTAGAAGTAGAAAGACTGAAATAGTGGCTGGTTGCAGCAATACTAACAAGTATTTTTTTTAAAGACAGAGCCTTAGTTTGTGTATATCCTTAAGGCAGGATACAGTGACTGTTGTGAATTGGAGACTGATGATGGCAGTATGGCGTGTGATAAAGCATCCTGAGCTGATGGAAAGCGTGTGTTTGCTGGTGATGTAATGTCCTCTTCCTGTCACAGACTGCGTTTACTTCACTTCGCGACTCTTTGAAAGTCTATGAAAGCTGTGTTTCTCGCTCCAGACGACTGGAGGCCGGTTTACGCTCATGCTGACTTGGACTCGACAGTAACCGTGCCTCACCAGCGCATCTCTGGGGAAAGGCAGAGAGCAGTAATTAGTCAAACCAGCTCTCTAACTTCTGATTGCATGAAGTCATCCACGGAGTCTGTGGGCTCTGGAAAGTTTTACTGAAGACGTCGTCGTCACATTCCTACAGTATGAACTTCACTAGTGAACACTGAGACCTAAACCACGTCAGAAATGCAAATACCTACCTAATTATTTAGATGTTTTCTTAAAGAAATTAATATTTATTGTTCATCAAGGATGCATTAATTTGGATCAAAAGTGACAGTATAGACATTTATAATGTCACAAAAGACTTTTATTTCAAATAAATGCTGTTCTTTTGAACGTTCTATTCATCTGCGAATACTGAAAATAAGATATACAACCTTTTCCTCAAAAATATTGTGCAGCACAACTGTTTTCAACATTGATAGTACTCAGAAATGTTTCTTGAGCAGCACATCAGAATATTAGAATGAGTTCTGAAGAATCATGTGACACTGAAGACTGCAGTAATGATGCTGAAAATTCAGCTTTGATCACAGAAATATATTATATTTTAACAGATTAAAAAAAATAATAAGATGGATTATAATATTAATTTTTGTAAAACAAAACAAAACATCAAGCAGTTTTTTGCTGTATAGTACAGTATGTATTGCTTTACGTGACTAATATATTTATGTACTTTATAAAAAATGTTGTTAATATAGTTTATTTTTGCAACAACAAAAAATATATATAAATATATATATTTTTTTAATATATATAATTTTGCAACAAAATGAAAAAATAAAGCATTTTTTTTTGCTATATAGTATGTATCACTGTGAGTATACTGTATTTATATATCCAAATTTATAAAAAATAAAAAAAAGCTGGAAAATATAGTTTTTTCACTCAAATTAAATAATAAAATAAAATAAATAAAAATGATGATTTTGCAACCCCTCAAAAAAAAAAAAAAAATCAAGCAAGTTTTTTTTTTTTTTTTTGAAAGCAAATAGCACATTAAATTAGGGGTTCAAGCGTGTAGCGCTGAAACCATATTGTAATTGTTATAATGGTTACAAATCAGCAATCTCCAAGTAAAACTGATCGTGCAGACCAAACCGTAAGTTGAAGAGACTTGAAACTTGGAGGAATGGTAGTACTCACACCACACAACAATGTCACCAAGGCTCGCCCCTATCGGCCTGGCGGGGGCGCTACAGCCATCAAAAGTACGAAGTCTCCTAAACCATCAGTCACAGACTCAAGTGTCGACATTTTGCAAACTAGTGCTTGGTTTTTCATCCGATTGGAGCCAAACCAGTGCGCAAAGATTCTCTGGAGAGCGAATATCATTAATTATAAAAAAAGTCTTAACTTTCGACTCACCATCGCAAAGGGATGCCAAAAAGTTCGAAAGGGGCAGGGACACTTTTAGTAAAATGCCTGTAACTCCTGAACGGAATGAGATATCTTCGCCAAACTCAGAGCACATACGTGACCCTGGACCACAAAACCAGTCTTAAGTCGCTGGGGTATATTTGTAGCAATAGCCAAAAATAGATTGTATGGGTCAAAATTCTAGATTTTTCTTTTATGTCAAAAATCATTAGGATAATAAGTAAAGATCATGTTCCATGAAGATTTTTTGTAAAATTCCTACTGTAAACCTATCAAAATGTAATTTTTGATTTGTAATATGCATTGTTAAGAACTTAATTTAGAAAACTTTAAAGGTGATTTTCTCAGTATTTTGATTTTTTTGCACCCTCAGATTCCAGATTTTCCAATAGATGTATCTCGGCCAAATATTGTCCTATCCTAACAAACCATATATCAATAGAAAGCTTATTTATTGAGCTTTCATATGATGTATATATCTCAGTTTAGTAAAATTTTACCTTATTTCACATATGTAAGAGCTCAATCTGAGGTCGCAGGACAAAAATTGTAGGGCTTGGCCATTTGGTCTTGGTCCGAAGTGCCACAACTGTCTATAAGGACATTTGCGTATCTCAAAAAAACATGGCCTCCATTGGCCAATGAATTTTGAGCATCTGTTAGACATGGTTAACGAAGGCCGATTGGAACGAAACTTGGTGGGCCTGTTTGACTCATGGTCCCAAAGGTCTGAGAGAAATTTGAGAGAAATCGGCCACTAAGGGTTGTGATAACGCATTTTTCAAGGGCGTAGAAAATTGTACGTTGTGTGGTTTTTCACATATTCATATCATACAGTAGAACTGCTCATTCCAGACAACTTTGCCTCGAGAACCACTGCTGTCAATTAGATCGTTTGTTTAATTATTTAGAAGAAAAAACAAACCTGCTGAAAACCTGAAAAAAGAAAGACTGCAGTTCAAAAGTCTCTCTAGGTCAATAATTATCAAAAAAATGTTGGAATTTACACTGTGGGAAGCTATAACGGGGTCATGCAGAAAAGAGGCCCGTCTGAATTTATCCCAAAGTCCTATAAAGTCTAAAGGAAAACTCAAAATGCACATGCAACAGGTGATTCTAAACAAGCATGCAAAGGTTTAAGGACATCGGACCACCGCTGGAGTTATAACAGTCAAAAACGTTACAAAACATATTTCATTTGTAAATTTCCTGTATTTGCAAAAAAATAAAAAATAAAAAGGCTTGCTACATGATACCTTTTTTTATATGTGCTTAAATGCCTAAAAGTTCATGTAACCCCAGTAATCAGTATATTAGAATGATTTCTGAAGGGTCATGTGACACTGAAGGCTGTAGTAACGATGCTGAAAAATTCAGGTTTGATCACAGAAATAAATTGCAGTTTAACATAGATTTGCATAAAAAACAGCTATTTTAAATAGTAATAATATTTCACAATTTTGCAGTTTTTTTTTGTATTTTTAAGCAAATAAATACATCCTTGGTGAGCAGAAACATCAAAAAATATCTTACTGTCTACAACATATGAATGGTAGTATGTATATTACATACATGTTTAAATTATATATTTTCTGTTAACATATGGATGTTAATATGTACGATATGAACAAATAAGCCAAAACCCACAGAGGAAAGGAAAGAAGCATTGATCATTGATTCCTGCTGGCGTCTCTCACTAAACACTGTGTTGAGAAGTAGGTTAATAGGAGGATGAAGGTTGAATTAATGCCAACACCACAAGATCTTTCCAGATGAACTGATTAATGCACAGCAGAAACCACACGCCACACACATTCCCAGAATTCCCTGCTGGACTCGTTCGCGCTGTCAAGTGTGTTTGTCTGATGATGAAGCGCAGCTCTGAATGAACAGAAACACATGAGGACTTTTTACACTGTAGGGCTGGGTGATTTTTCAGAGTTTATTGATTTTATTCAAATGTAATGTTTTGGCATATTTTATTTTATTTTTTTTAAACAAGGAATCACAGTTTTGAATACAAATATTAGCAAAAGTTAGAATTAGACATGAGCAGGGATGCACATATGTTTTTCAGTCTGTTTGGTGCTCACTCAGCACCATAATAGTTTTATTGAAATAAATAAAGTGTGATAATACTAGTATATTTTAAAATTAAAAAGTATTAAATAAAATTAGAATTTTTTTTATAGTACATTTTAAAAAAACAATGCTAAAATTTATTTTTGCTAATTTATCCATGTGTAAGGGTTTTCATTTTAGTTATCAGCTTGTAAATATTTAATGCAGTTGTAATTTGATTGAAATCGTGATGTTATAGATACATTTTATTAATTTTTTTTGTTTTGCTGTGTCATTTGATTTTTATTTTATGTTATTATATTTTATTTTATGTTAGCTTGTGCTGTATTTTAGTACTTTATTTTAAACCTTAGAATTCTTTTTTTTTTCTAATTTTATTTTCACCTAAAAACAAGTTTTCAGAAAAAGAAAACATTTTTCCCCTTTTTTATTTTTATTACATTTTGTTTTGTTTTGCTGTGTCATTGATTTTTTTATTTAATTTTATTTAATTTTGATTTTTTTTTTTACCTGAAAAACAGCTTGCAAAATTCAGCATAGGAAAAAAATCATCATGTTATAGTTATTTATTTATTTAAAAAAAAAAAAAATTGGAATTGAAATCTTATATTGGTCAAACATTCTTAAAAAAAATCAAAATTTTATTTTTTTATTTTTATTTTTTATTAAACTTTGTTTTGTTTTGGTGTCATTGATTTTTATTTATTTATTTATTATGTTATAGATTATTATGTTAAAAATTAAATTGAAATTGAAATCTTATATTAGAAAAACGTTCTTTGAAACAAATCTCAATTTTATTTATTTATTTATTTTTTTATAATTATTATTTTTATTATATTTTGTTTTGTTTTGCTGTCATTGATTTTTATTTTATTTGTATTTTTTACCTGAAAACAGCTTACATAATTCAGCATAGAAAAAATTCATTATTTTATAGTTACATTAAAAAAAAAATCTTATATTGGTCAAATGTTCTTTAAAAAAATCTGATTTTTATTTTTTAATTTTATAAAAAAATTTTTTTACATAATTCAGCATAGGAAAAAAATCATCATGTTATAGATACATTTTTAAAAAATTGGAATTTAAATCTTATATTAGTCAAACAAAAAAAAAATCTTTAAAAAGTTATTTAAAAAAACTTCAATTATATTTTTTGCCGTATTTTTTATTTTTATTACACTTTGTTTTGTTTTGGTTTCCTGTGTCATTGATTTTTATTGTTTTGTTTTTTTATTAGTATTTTTATTGAATTTTAATTAATTAATTTATTTATTTATTTATTTATTTTTTACCTAAAAACAGCTTACATAATTCAGCATAGCAAAAAAAATCATCATGTTATAGTTTTTTTTTTTTTAAATTGAAAATTAAATCATATATTGGTCAAACGTCTTTAAAAAATCTCAATTTTTTTTATTTTTATTTTTTTTTGGCCATATTGTCCAGCATTTCAGTGTAGTTTGCGTGACCATATTATCGGATCGGTTGTTGGTAATTTATCCGTGAAGAGTGTTTCTCATTTCTGAGTTCTTTAGTCTTGTGTGTGAACTTAAATGTTATTTTGTCACAGCAGAACATCAGAAGCGAAGCTGGTGTAACGCGAGAGGTTTCTGATGTGGCGTGTTTGACGTCTGCACTTTTCTCTTCACGTTTCTCACAGCATTTAGCATGTCATATGATGTGTGCTATTAAACGTGTGCTGTGTTTGTTCTGTGTTCTCGTCTGAAGGAACAAAGAGGAATCATGAATCTGTGGTGAGGCTCCATGTCATCCATCAGCTTCATTCTCTTACAGATGTACTGTATGATCTCTAAATGTGTCTCAGCAGTGTAATGTCTCAGATCTGAGGATGAGTGTGGTTGTGTTTCACATGAGCTCTTGTTTTCCTCATCTATTAACTAGGATTTATTCACTGATCACAACAAACATTCTGTGTTCTCTTTGGTAAACTGATATACTCGCTGAACTGTAGATTTTTAAACAGTCATTATTGACCAGAGAGAGTCTTAAACTTTTATTTAGCAGAAGCATTTATTTATGTATTAGGATAATTGTTTTTCATTTTTATTTTTTATTTTTATTATATACACTACCGTTTCAAAAGTTTGGGGTCAGTAAGACGTGTAATAGTCTTTAAAGAAGTCTCTTCTGCTCATCAAGGCTGCATTTATTTGATTAAAAATACAGAAAAAAACAACAAAATTGCAAAATATTTTTACAATATAAAATAATGTTTTTTATTTTAACATAGAATTTATTCCTGTGATGAAACGCTGAATTTTTATCAGCTGTTACTCCAGTCTTAAGTGTCACATGATCCTTCAGAAATCATTCTAATATGCTGATTTATTATTAGAATGATCAATGTTGGATAATATCAACAGTTGTGCCGCCAAATATTTTTTGGAACCTGTGATTTTTTTTTTCAGGATTATTTCATGAATAACAAGTGTATTTTATTTTATTTTATTTTATTTTATTTTATTTTATTTTATTTTATTTTATTTTATTTTATTTTATTTTATTTTATTTTATTTTATTTTATTTTATTTTATTTTATTTTATTTTATTTTATTTATTTTATTTTATTTTATTTTATTTTATTTTATTTTATTTTATTTTATTTTATTTTATTTTATTATTTTATTTTATTTTATTTTATTTTATTTTATTTTATTTTATTTTATTATTTTACCCTAAGATCAAAAGAGTGAAATTAGAAATTATATTGTACATAATCATCCTAAAGCAGGTTTATTTATTTATTATTATTTTTTTCTCATATATAAATAATATTTTACATAATCATCTTCAATCAAAGCAGGTTTATTATTTTTTTAATTATATTTTTTTGTTTTGTTTTGCTGTGTCTTTTTTTTTTACCCAAAAAATTACAATAAAGAATAAAAATGAATAAATAAATAAATAAATAAATAAATAAATTATAAATTAAACCTGTTTTAAGAACCATTTGTAATTTCTTTATTTTGATTTTAGGGTAAAATAAAAAAAAGTAAAAATTAATGACACAGCAAAACAAAAACAAAAAAACACACACAAAAAAAACTGGTTTAGGATGGTTATGTAAAATATAATTTAATATAATCTAATTTCTTTCTTTTGATTTTATGGTAAAATATTGAGAGGAAAAAAAAATTAAACCTGTATTAGGATGATTTTTTATTTTATTTTATTTTATTTTATTTTATTTTATTTTATTTCGTCTCATATTTACCCTAAGATCAAAAGAATAAAATTAGAAATTATATTTGACATAATCATCCTTAAGCATGTTTACTTTATTTTATTTTATTTTATTTATTTTATTTTATTTTGTCTCATAATTAAAAATTATATTTTACACAATCATCTAAATGCAGGTTTTTTTTTATATTTTAATTATTATTTTTTGTTTTGTTTTATTATGTCTCATATTTTACCCTAAAACCAAAAGAATAAAATTAGAAATTATATTTTACATAATCATCCTAAAGCAGGTTTTTTTTAAATATTTTTATTTTATTTTATTTTGTCTCATTTTTTCCCTTAAAATAAAAAGAAAAAAGCATAAATTATATTTTACATAATCATCTTCACAAAACAGGTTTACATTGTTTTTAGTTATATTTTCTTGTTTTGCTGTGTCATTATTTTATTTTATATTTTATTTTATTTTATTTATTCTGTCTAATTTTTTACCAAAATCAAAAGAAAGTTATAAATTATCTTTTACATAATCATTATGTATTATACTTTTTTGTTTTACTATATTTTATTTTATTTAGAAATTTTATTTTGTATTTATTCTGTCTCTTTTTTTTTTTACCCCAAAATCAAAAGAACTTAGAAATGCAATATTACATAGTCAAGCTAAAACAGGTTTAATTTTATTTAGAACTTTTTGCATTTTGACACTTTTTAACACTAAATTATCTAAATTATCTACTGCTTTTATGGTAATTAAGTTCTTGAAGTATATGTAATATATAATATACAGAATATCTGTCTGTTATAATATGTTTTTCTAACACTGGTCTCTCTCAGACTGAAGTTCAGGCATTTATCTCCTGCTTTAGTGTCGGATCTCATTACGAAAGCACAGAATCACTTTAGAAAGTCGTCAAAGAGGCGTACAGTAGCCGATTTACATCAGTCACATTTCAACATTTATCATGGCTTTTCTAAAGTTTTCCTGGTTGTGTTGTTCAGTCTGGGCCGCTGCGATTGGATCCCTCTGGATTGATCTTAATGAATTGCTTCGGCTTCTTTTCCTTTGGCTGTCTGTAGTTAGTTTTGAGGACGGTTTGTGATAAGCCTCTGCAATCGAGCTCATTCTGAAGTTCAGATAATGGGATTGTGATCAAATCTCTGAAAGTGAGAGAAGAATATTCACCTTGAAAAGGGATAAACAGGGGTTTTCTGCTTCACAGCTTCTTCCTTTCGCATTGGCGCCAGATCAAACGCCATCCGTTCGGAAGTTCGCTTGAGATTCTGGTCGCAGGATTGGAGAAGCTCCAGCCCGTTTTACAGGAATCCTAATGGCTTCGTGTCGCTCGGCTCTAAAGATCCTCTCGGCGTCTCTCTTTGTGCTTTTTTTTTTTTTTTTTGGAGAATATTGCATTAATGGTCCTTTATGAGCTTCTGCTTTCTAAATGACTTGAACAAGTCCGGTAGCTCAACTCTTATGAAGCCATTTTTATTCATTACTGATATTCCCAGCACACAGGGGCTCTTGAAATCTAGTTTAAAACTCAATGAAATACAAGAAATGTTTAGTCATTCCAGACGGGAGTGCGCAAAATGCAGTATAATGCATCTTTTGAACTTAATGGCAAGAGTAAAATACTGCGTTTTGCTGTTTGCATGATCTGTGAATGGCTTATTTTATTTTATTTTTTATTTTATTATTTTTATTTCATTGTATTGCATTTAATTTCATTTGACTTAATTTTATTATATTTTATTATTTCTACATTTGTGGGTAAATAATGCAAATTTTGGGTTGTTTGCGTGATCTGTGAATGGCTTTTTTATTTCATTATTTTATTTTATTTTAACAATACATCTTTTGGGCTTTATGGCAAGAGTTAATGGCTTATTTTATTGTATTATTTATTTTATTTTGTTTTGATTTAATTTTTTTAGTTTATTTAATTTTTCCTTTTCATTTTTTATTTAATTTTTTCTTTGTTATGTCATTTAATTTAATTTTTTATTTGTTTATTTAATTATTTTTTTTTTATATTAGGGTTAGGGTTATTTTATTTAGTTTTTAAATTTTTTTTGTTTAAATTTTAATTTAATTTTATTTCATCTTTTATTTTCTCATTTATTTTTGTTTTTCATTTTTATTTTATTTAATTTTTTTTTTTTCATTTTTTTTTTTTTTTTCTTTAATATTGTTTTTCATTTTTATATTAGGGTTAGGGTTATTTTTTATTTTAATGTTTCACCTATTATTTAATTTTATTTATTATTTAATTTTATTTAATTGTGTCGTATTGTATTTAATTTCGATTTTAGAATTTCTACACCTGGAAGTGAATTTTGCTTTTTCACTTAATTTTATTTCATCTTTTATTTTCTCATTTATTTTTGTTTTTCATGTTTATTTTATTTACATTTTTTTTTTTCATTTTTATTTTATTTCTTATTCAATTTTGTTTTTCATTTTTATATTAGGGTTAGGGTTATTATTATTTTTTTTTTTTTAATTTTTTTTTTTATATATATATTTTTTTATTATTAAATTTAAATTAGTTTTTTAATTCATTTAATTTTGTTTTTCATTTTCTTTTTTTATTTTGTCTTTTTTATGTAATATAATATATATAATAATAATAATATAATATAATATTTTTTATTAATTATATATATATATATATATATATATATATATATATATATATATATATATATATATAATATTATTATTATTATTATTATTATTATTATTTATTTCCTTTTTTTTCTATATCATTTTATTTAATCATTCTTACACCCATATATTAATTTATCATAAACAATTCGGGAGTGCATAAAGCAACCAAATCTTCTCAAACACATTTTAATGCATCTTTTGGCCTTTAAGCTGTTTGCATGATCTGTTATTAATATAGACGTCTTGTAAATCATGCACACGATAATTCAGGACTTCATTACGTGTAGAAAGCGTCCCGTTTAACCCCTGCCAACAACTCTGTTTTCATTGCTAACCAGAGACTGTTTAAGAATTTCATTCAGTGCATCATTTCCTGATGAGGAAGCCAAAGTTAAAAAAGACAGCTCATATAAAGTAAAACTGTAAATATATGTTGTTTAGTAACCTGTTGATCCTGCTGTTAAAGCTCTTTGTTTTTTGAAGCAGTGAAGGTAATGAACACTAATTAGTTCTGGAGAGCTTGTAGTGTAATGGGCGGATGTTCGTTTCTATTGTGGCCCGACATCTGAGGCATATTTGCAGTAATTAAAAGCAGGCCGTATAATTGAAGAACCTGCTCTCTGTCGAGGTATGTGGAAATGACATGCCTGGCTCTTCTATATTTCACCTGGTTTTCTCCAGCTCTTCGTATCCATTACCCTAATGAACACGCCGCTAATATCGCTGCCCGCGTTCTCATTAAAATAAACGCCTGTAATCAGACCTCCTGCCGATTAGCGGTCGAATGCGTCAAGCGACGGAGGGCTTTGCCGTTATTTGTTTATTTAATTTAGCTTTTTATTTTAAATGTTTTATTTTGTCTTTTATTTTTATTTACATTTTCTTTTATTTGTTCATTTATTTTTGTTTTAATTTTTATTTTCTCTTGATTTTTTTATTTTAATTTTGCTTTTCATTTTTAACTTCAGTTCAATTAAATTTTCATTTTTATTTTATTTTTATTTAATTTTGTTTTAATTTTGTACTTTTTATTTTAATTTTATTTTTGTTAATTTCTGTATTAGAAGTTTTTTTGTTTTTAGGTCGTTTGAGTTTTCCCTAATTTCCTCACTCATTCGCTTTTGTAAACGCACCATGCGCATTTTACTTTCACTTTTAAATTATTATTATAAAATTCATTATTTCATTTTTATATAATTTTATTTTTTAGTTGTTCATTATTCATTATTTGTTCATTATTTATTTATTTATTTATTTTTTCATTTAATTTTGCTATTTATATTTAAATATATTTTTATTTAGGGACCATTTGGCTTTTCATTTTCATTATTTTATCTTGTATTGTATTTTTATTTTATCTGTTGGATTTTTGTTTTTGTTTAGTTTTATTTTGTATTTGTGTATTTAATATTGCTTTTTATTTTAAATGTTTTGTTTTGTCTTTTATTTTATTTAAATGTATTTGTTCATTTATTTTTGTTTTTCGTTTTTATTTTCTTATTTAATTTATTTATTTTAATTTTGCTTTTTATTTTTAACTTTATTTTTTAAATTCAGTTCAATTAAATTTAAATTTAAATTTTATTTTTTCTAATTTTGTTTTTATTTGTATTTTCTTATTTTATTTGTTAATTAATTTTGTTTCATTTTATTTTATTATTTTTTATATATATATATTTTTTTTCATTTTCATTTTTATTATTTTTTAATTTAATTTTGCTTTCTTTTTTTCCTATTCGTTTATTAGCAAAACGAATAAGTAAACCTGGAGGCACGGCATACACCTTGATGTAATATAAAATAAATAAAAATCAGCAAACACCGTGGAACCAAATAAATATGAAACTTCCACAATAACCTTAGATAAATGGCAGAAGTCAACAGGCTTTTCAGAATCCAAAATATTTTTAAAACAGGTGCTTTTTAAAAAAAAAATAAAAATGACAGTGGACAAGTGACAAAACCGGTGTTGCAGACTCTCACCGGTCTCACCGTCAGCACGGACTATCACGGCAAGCCAAGTCGGCTTTCTCCGGAGGGACGGATTGGGCCTGGTGTCTCTGTAAGCAGCTCTTTGTGGAAGTTGTTGAAGTCAATCAAACGTGGCCTTCACTTTTAATTGGATGGCAGAAACAAACAGGGCCGTTCGATGGCTCATTTGGGAAACTTCAGACGCGCTCTGTGGACTCTCACGATCCGATAACGTCTGTTAACTTCACATGAATGAGCTGTTCATCATCTCAACACTCTCTTATTACACTTCAGCTTGTTTTAAATGAGGCAACAACTTTATAGGAGACAAATATTCACAATAACACAGATCACTGTCAGTGCATTACGGAATATTTTAATTGCACATTTAGATGTCCTTTATCGCAGGATTATTATACTGTAGCGAACTAAAACTCAAACCATAAAATGTTTGTTTCTTAAAATGTTTTTGAAAATTTTGGCTACCCATTTCTATATATGTAAAAAAAAAATCTTTGTTTATGGACATTTGTTTTCATTTTTCATTATTGATTTTATTTAATTTTGCTTTTCGTTTTCAATTTTATATTATTGTTATGTCATTTAATACAGGGAGTGCAGAATTATTAGGCAAGTTGATATTCTTGTCATATTTTTTTCCCAAGCACATTTGAATAATTCCAAACCACATCAATCTTAATAACTACTATTCATTTTGTATTTAATTATTTATAATTGTTATATAATTGTCCATGAAGGCTGGAAGTGAAAAACTCCTTATTTTCAGGTGTGCAGAATACATAGAGATGGTTTTTTTCTAGGCTTTATGGACAGATGAGTTGAGCGTGACTCTTGAAGGACCAGCACCACATCCTCTTGTAGCACTCTTTCAAGTTTATCCTCCAGAATCTGGCAGTAAGTTTTGGGACTTCAGTTTTAGTCCATCTCCTATCCTGAAATGTCTGTCTTGCAGAGAGGGACCAAAATAAACTCTTAAAACTTACTGCCAGATTCTGGAAAATATGTTTTTGAAAGAGTGCTACAAGAGGATGTGGTGCTGGTCCTTCAAGAGTCACTCTCAACTCATCTGTCTATAAAGCCTAGAAAAAAACCATCTCTATGTATTTGACAATACTTCAGAATGTTATTCTTATTAACTGAGGGTCATTTTTTAGGATTTTTTGCCCAAGCAAAGTCTCTGAGAACCTGACACATTGCACTTCTGGAGACTCAAGGTAGGTTGCAGTTCTGGAAAACGGTGGCGCTGGAGACTAAATGGTTCCTGATGGTTTCATATCGGATTCTTAACATTAATTCTTACTTTTTTTGCAAATAACATGCATCTTTTCTCCTCCACCTGTTTGTTCTGACAATGCAGATGCAAGAAGCGTTTTTCTGTCCGGTGGTCATGCCTTAACTTTGCAAATTGCAGTATTGCATTAGTATTGCATCCTTCTCATGGGCATTTAATAGTTTTTGACTTTTCAGTCTGAGGTAAATCTCTTTTTTGGCTCATTTTATCTGTAAAAGAAAATGTGCCTAATAATTCTGCACACCTGAATATAAGGAGTTTTTCACTTCCAGCCTTCATGGACAATTATATATCAATTATAAATAATTAAATACAAAATGAATAGTAGTTATTAAGATTGATGTGGTTTGGAATTATTCAAATGTGCTTGGGAAAAAATATGACAAGAATATCAACTTGCCTAATAATTCTGCACTCCCTGTAATTTTTTTTATGTTATTTTAGTTTTATGTTTTGTTTAATTTTGTTTTTCATTTTAGTTTTAATTTTTGAATTTTACATTTATTTAAATTATTTATTATAATTATTTAAATAATTTTATATTTAATAAAAAAATATATATATATATATAGAGAGAGAGAGAGAGAGCCATATTGCATTTTTTGTTTGTTTACATTTGTTTTCATTATTTTATTTTTTATTTACTTTATTTAATTTTGCTTTTCATTTTAAATGTTATTTTCTTTTTGTTATTTATTTTTTATTTTATTGTATTGTATTTTTATGTTTTGTTTAATTTTTTGTTTTTCATTTGTTTTTATTTTTTTAAGTAATAAACTGACAAAAACTAAATGATTGAAATTTCAGACATTTCTTGAAACAGCTGAAACTGTAATAAAAATGGAAAAAAAATGTGTATATATATAATTAAATATAGGTATTTAAAAAAAATAATACAAATGAGAAACTAAATCTTAATAGAAACAAGTGCAAAATATTACTAAAAACTAAAATTCTATCTTAATACTAAAATAACTACATTGTTGCTCTAATGCAGGATTATTATTATTTTTTTATTTTATTTTTTTTTTACAAATTTAACAAGTATTTAACATTAAGGTATTTCTAAAATATTTCTCCTGTTAATTTGATCTCAAAAATTGCACAAACACAGTGAATATTTGTCATTTTCTGTCTGAACAATGCACAAGAGTCAAAGACAAAAAAGCATTTGACAAGCACAACATTTCCAGTCATGTATAAAAGGCTTTATTAGGACATATAAAAAGAAATTTACAGCAGGAATAATTTAGTAAAGCGTTGGGTGGAAGCAGAAGCGAGCGGCGTCTGATCCGCCCCTCCATTTGATTAAGACTCCAGTCGTATACATTTATATCCAGACCTTGAGTTTGTTTTGTTTTAGTTCAGAGTCTGTCAGGAGCAGATTTGACGGGTTTTGTTGTGTTATAATGGCGTTTCAGGTAGTTTGTGTTGAATGGCCTCGAGTTTGCGCCTTAAATGTGTTTTTCTCAGTCAATTCCTCTTTTCTCTCTTGACCCGTCTGTGGGTTCTGCGTCTGTCTGGCTCTTTTGTGATAAATGGGCTCTTTATGTGCATCTCTCATTGTTGTGTGGGTCTTGTCTTCTTGTGAAGATGTGAGGAGCGACACACTAATGTTTCTTATTAAACATCGATGCGGCGGCGCTCCTGCTGCGTCTCAACAATACTGCCGTTCAAAAGATTCGTTTCCTTTACCGTTTATTCATCTGCGTGAGTTTAGAAATATTTCCTCATTATGTGTTTTAGAAAACATCATTTCATTTGTATG
>NC_133375.1:42998295-43136875 GCF_049309525.1 Garra rufa
AATTTAATATTGTATTTTATATAGATATATAAAGATAAAAAATAGAAGTATTATAGAAGTATATTATATTTATTCTAAAATATAAATATTTATATTATTACACATTTAAAATACTAATATTAAACTATAAAAATACAAAAATCCATTCTTCCTAAAAAACTAAAAGCAGTGAAATAAATAATCTTGAACAGAGGAGTATTTTTTCCCTGGGAAACTGCTGTGCTTTTCAGAGTAATGCATTGTGATTTTTCAGCTTCAGGTGGGATTTCTCTTGTGATGTAGACAGCGGCCGCGATGAATGAACACGCAGGAGGGAATACATATGGCGAAGGAATTTCGGACTTCATTCCCAGACAGCTGATCTCCTTTGAAAGTGCTGGATCATAAATTAAACATATGCATTTTAATAAAGCAGCGCTGGGAACGTGTATCCTTGTGCTTCCGGCTGGTTTTATGAACGATTCTGCTGGATTTGTTTCAGCTTGTGAATGGAGGCGATGAGAGCCGCATCCAGAAAGCGAAGGAGTAACGAGGAATAGTTAATGTGAAGGTCACTAAAGTGGCAGGTTCACAAAGGTTAAGCCCTAGGAACCGCTTCATTAGCAGGATAAACCCATCCGAGGCAGGAAAACACTAAATGAGACGCTTGGTTTTCAAATGTCAGAGAATACATTTGCATTTATCATACTTTGTACTGGTGCTTTTTATTTTTTACATATGAATGTCTTGATGGATAACCCATACGGCAAAAAAAGATTTTTTTTTTTTGGCCAAAATGTATTGTAAATATATGCTAAATAATGAAATATTATTTTGAAATTGAAAATATATTTCAAATTTTTTTCAGGGGCAAGAAAATACATTTACAATCTTATAGACTACATAATGCAAATATGGATGCAAAAGCATACTAGAGATATTATTAATCATAAATACATAAATACTACAATTTATAATGAGTTAATTGTGTCTAATTTCATAAAATATTGAAACATTGTATAGTATATTCTTTGCTGATGTATAAGTCATGTTTTTAAGTTAAGTTTTTCTTAATTTGTGTCGCAAATTTGTTTACTTGGATTGAAAATGTGCAGGGCAAAATATTTTTTTAAATGCTTTTATAAATACATTAATATGTTTAAAAAATATACAAAAAGGCCAAAAATATATTTACATAAATATACACACACACACACACACACACACACACATACACACAAATAATAAATTTAAATTAAATTAAAAAAGAGCATTTTCTTTCTTAAGAAATTAAGACATTATTTTATTAAATCAAAAATTATTTATTAAATAAATAATATTGTAATTTTAAAGATACAATTTAAAACAAAATTATTATCATTACTTTTCTTTAAATACTACTTTTTAGTTATATAGACACTATAATCTATAATCTTAAAATTCTTATTTCACTTTTTCTTTTTCTTATTTCAGTCTTTTAAAAATATGTATACATATTATTATTATTATTATTTATAGCCATATTGATATAATATTAACATTTCTGCCAAATTGTGCAGTCTTAGTCCAATAGTAATATTTCTCGTTTTGATTTTATTTAGTAATTTTATTATTTTTATTTAATAATAATAATAATATATATGAAATATATTTATACATATATTTTGTATTATTATTATTATTATTATTTATAGCCATATTGATATAATACTCCAATATTAATATTTCTCATTTTGATTTTATTTAGTAATTTTATTATTTTTATTTAATAATAATAATAATAATAATAATATATGAAATATATTTATACATATTTATTATTATTATTATTATTATTATTAATAGCCATATTGATATAATATAACGTTTTCTGCCAAATAGTCTTAGTCTAATTAGTCCAAAAAGTAAAACATCCTTATTATGCTTTTATTTAGTAATTTTATTATTTTTATTTAATAATTATAATGATATATCTGAAATTGTTTATACACACTGTAAAAAGTTTTCACCAGTTTCAACTTAAAAACTTAAGTTTAGCAGCTGCCTTAAGATTTTAAGTTAAATCAACTCAAGTCATTTAAACTCACAAGTTATATCAACTCATTTTTATTGTAATAAGTTATAATGACTTTTAGTTTTAAGCTGATTTAACTTAAAAACTTAAGGCAGTTGCTGAACTTAAAAACCTAAGTTGAATCTGGTGAAAACTTTTTACAGTGCATATATTTATATATTTTTCATTATTATTATAATTATTCATAGCCATATTGATATCATATTACCAAATAGTAATATTTCTTATTTTGTTTTCATTTAGTGCTTTTAATATTTTTATTTAATATTTGAAATATATATATATATATTTCTTACATATTTATTTTATTTTAAACATATTTATAAATATATTTATAAAGAATGCATTTGAAATATATTTAATGTTTTTTTTGTTTTTTGGCTGTATGGCAGCTACTGTTTCTATTGTGCATCTCGAGGGTGACATGAAAGGAGTAAAAAGCTAAAAAAGTCAAAGCTGTTTTGAAAAAAAAAATAACTTGAGACGCCAGTGGCTTCAAACCTCCGGAAGGTCTCAGAAGCGCAGCGCGTTAATTAAGCAAAGAAATAAAAACTGACCCAGCTGGTGTTGCTCCAATCAAACCTTTTGTCGGCGCTCTGGGAAACAGTAAACGATCGCGGTGTGTGCGGAGGGTTTACGGCGTAAGTGCTTCGAAATTGCCCAGAGCAGCGCAAAACAACAAAGAAAAGATGAAGTTTGCTGTAGTGGCTTGATATTCCACACAGCAAACGCACACGAGACACCTTGAAACGCATTCTGCATGGCTTATCCTGCGCTTCATATCTGTGCTGCGTTCATCACGTCGGTCCCACACATAAAGTTAAATGGCTTGTTTAGATTGGCCGTCTCGGAGAAAATCCCAGGCCGCTCCAGCGCGGTGAGGTCATTGAGGAGCCGTCAATACGGATTACGGCAAATTGCTCGGCTGTCTGTGGGAGCTCAGGACCGACGGCTCGGGTACGACTGCGAGAGAATTGTGTGCAATTTAAAGGTGCGTTTTCCCTGCTGACAAGCCCCTAATTGAGGATAAAGGCTCTTTTCAGGTGCCCACAGCTGTAGAGTCATTACAGCTTTGATTTGAATGCGATTTCTTCTGCTAAAACCGACCTGGATCGAATTATCCCTGACGTTTGGGAGAACGTGTCGCTCTCCGAGCCTTTCGAGCGCCATCAGGAAGACATCACGGGTGTAAAAATCAATGTTCCCGATTCACACGTTCAGGCGAAAACCTCTTGTAATCACATCGGCTAAATGAGCAACATGTGCTGACACGCTTACAGCATTTTAGGAAGCAATCGCTTCTTTAAAGCAGTCAAATGTTGAAACTCACCGCCCGTTAACTAAATAACCAGCGTCACTCACTCTCTTTATCTCATGGTAACCCAAACCTCTGAGCAGATACGGATGCCAGATTGGTTTCACGCGTGAAGCATTTCTTAGAAATGAATATCATCTACAAAGTCAAGAGTTAAAAGGATAGTTTAACCAGAAATGTACAAAAAAGACATTTTTAAGGTCAATGTAATTGCCTGAATTTAGTCCTTTCTGCTCACAGAGGCTGCATTTATTTGATTAAAAATTCTGTAAAATTTGTAAAAATGTGAAATATTATTATAATTTCAGATAGCCATTTTCTTTTCGAATGTATATTAAAATGTAATTTATTTCTGTGATTAAAGCTGGATTTTCAGCATCATTACTCCAGTCTTCAGTGTCACATGATCCTTCGGAAATCATTCTGATTTTATCAACATTTATTTGATTAAAAATACAGTAAAATCAGTAAAAAACTTAAATATTATTATAATTTCAAATAACCATTTTCTATGTGAATATATATTAAAATGTAATTTATTTCTGTGATCAAACCTGAATTTTCAGCATCATTACTTCAGTCTTCAGTGTCACACGATCCTTCAGAAATCATTCTAATATGCTGATTTGCTATTCGAGAAACATTTTTGATTATTATCAACATTTATTTTATTAAAAATACAGTAAAATCAGTAAAAATGTGAAATATTATTATAATTTCAAATTGCCATTTTCTATGTGAATATATATTAAATTGTAATTTATTTCTGTGATCAAACCTGAATTTTCAACATAATTACTCCAGTCTTCAGTGTCACATGATTCTTCAGAAATCATTCTGATTTTATCAAGATTTATTTGATTAAAAATACAGTAAAATCAGTAAAAATCTGAAATATTATTTCAAACAACATTTTCTATGTGAATATATATTAAAATGTAATTTATTTCTGTGATCAAACCATGAATTTTCAGCATCATTACTTCAGTCTTCAGTGTCACACGATCCTTCAGAAATCATTCTGATTTGCTATTCGAGAAACATTTTTGATTATTATCAACATTTATTTGATTAAAAATACAGTAAAATCAGTAAAAATGTGAAATGTAATTATATTTTCAAATAGCCATTTTCTATGTGAATTGTAATTTATTTCTGTGACCAAACCTGAATTTTCAACATTATTACTTCAGTCTTCAGTGTCACATGATCCTTCAGAAATCATTCGAATATGCCGATTTGCTGCTCAAGAAACATTTCTGATTATTATCAACATTTATCTGATTAAAAATATACTAAAATCTGTAAAAATGCTAAATATTATTATAATTTCAAAAGGCCATTTTCTATGTGAATATATATTAAAATGCAATTTATTTCTGTGATCAAAGCTGAATTTTCAGCATCATTACAATCTTCACAGTCACATGATCCTTCAGAAATCATTTGAATATGCTGATTTGCTGCTCAAGAAACATTTCTAATTATTATCAACATTTATTTGATTCAAAATACAGTAAAATCTGTAAAAATGTGTAATATTATTATAATTTCAAATAACCATTTTCTATGTGAATATATATTCAAATGTAATTTATTTCTGTGATCAAAGCTGAATTTTCAGCATCATTGCTTCAGTCTTCAGTGTCACATGATCCTGATCATTCTAATATGCTGATTTGCTGTTCAAAAAAACATTTCTGATTATTACCAATGTTGAAAACAGACGTGCTGCCCAATATTTTTGTGGAAACTGTGAAACTTTTATTTTTCAAGATCTTTGATAAATAGAAAGTTCAAAAGAACAGCATTTATTTAAAAATAGAAATCTTTTATAACATTTTAAATGTCTTTGCTGTCACTTTTGACCTATTTAATGCATCCTACCACCTCTTAACTAAATAACTAGTGTCACACTCACTCTCTTTATCTTGCGGTAACCCAAACCTTTCGGCTGATATGGACAACGGATTGGTTTCACACATGAATCATTTCTTAGAAATTTATATCATTCAAAATGTCAAGAGTTAAAAGCATAGTTTAGCCAGAATTGAAAACTCCTCATTTGCTAAAGAAGAAATGTTGAAGGTCAATTTTGTCAAACCCCAGTGTTTTTCAAAATATCTTCTACAGAAGAAAGTCATACAGGTTTGAAGGTCTTTTCTGCTCAAGGCTGCATTTATTTTACTAAAAATACGGTAAAATCTGTAAAAATGTGAAATCATTATAATTTTAAATAGCCATTTTCTATGTGAATATATATTAAAATGTAATTTATTTCTGTGATCAAAGCTGAATTTTCTGCATCATTACTCCAGTCTTCAGTGTCACATGATCCTTCAGAAATTATTCTAATATGCTGATTTGCTTCTTAAAAAACATTTCAGATTTTTATCAACATTTATTTGATTAAAAATACAGTAAAATCAGCATTTTTTTAATATTATTCTAATTTCAAAAGGCTGTTTTGTATGTGAATATATATTCAAATGCAATTTATTTCTGTGATTTTAAAATTGAATTTTCTGCATCATTACTCCAGTCTTCAGTGTCACATGATCCTTCAGAAATCATTCTAATATGCTGATTTGCTTCTTAAAAAACATTTCAGATTTTTATCAACATTTATTTGATTAAAAATACAGTAAAATCAGCATTTTTTTAATATTATTCTAATTTCAAAAGGCTGTTTTGTATGTGAATATATATTCAAATGCAATTTATTTCTGTGATTTTAAAATTGAATTTTCTGCATCATTACTCCAGTCTTCAGTGTCGCATGATCCTTCAAAAATCATTCTAATATGCTGATTTGCTGCTTATATTTATTTGATTAAAATTTGAAATATTATTACAATTTCAAATAGCCATTTTCTATAATAATATATTAAAATGCAATTTATTTCGGTGATCAAAGCTGAATTTTCAGCATCATTACATCAGTGTTCATTGTCACATGATCTTTCAGAAATAACTCAGATCTTTCATCTTTTCAGGAATAATTCTAAATAAACATTTCTGATTATTAATGTTGAAAAGTTTATATTTTTGTGGAAACAGTGATATATTTTATTTTTCAGGATTTTTGATGAATAGAAGGTTTAAAAGAACAGTGTTTATTTGAAAGAGATGTCTTTACTGTCACTTTTGACCAATTTAATGCATCCTTGATGAGTGCAAGTATTAATTTCTTTCTTTCAAAAAAGAAAACAAGCTTTTGAATGGCATAAAGACATAAATCATCACCGCATGTAGTGAAATGTTGATTTAGTCTGAGGATAAGCGCTGACTGTCATAACCACAGCTAACTTTATGTTTATGTTTCGGTGGCTGATTTCAACCAATGTTTAATCTGCTGGAAGCCTGTTTATGAAACGGATAGTTAAAAAAACTAAATTCTGAGTGAATGAGCTACATCAAAATCCACTTTAAACATACACCTGTTAAGGACATGCTATGAATTGCAACAGACAGGGTTTGTACAGATACTGTAAAATTAAATTCCAAGACTTTCAAGTACTTTTCAAGCACTACTTTTTTTGATTTTCAAGGACTTCAATTACAGATCTCACTTATCAAACAATGTCTTTCAAATTCTAAAAAGATCAATTGATTATTAAAAATATACTAATAAAACAAAATGGTAACCACAAATTAACCATGCTTGTCCTACACTAACCACAGTTTAACCATTGTAATTGGTTACACAAAAAAAACAAAGCTACTACACTTTTAATAATTAAGAAATAAAATAAAAATAATAAATAATAATAATAATAAAAATTTAGGGAGTAACTCAATATTGTAACGCATTACTTTCCATAAAAAGTAACTAAGTAACGTAATTCGTTACTTTTTTAGGGAGTCACTCAATATTGTAACGCATTACTTTCCATAAAAAGTAACTCATTAACGTAATTTGTTACTTTTTTAGGGAGTCATTCAATATTGTAACGCATTACTTTCCATAAAAAGTAACTAAGTAACGTAATTAGTTACTTTTTAGGGAGTCACTCAATATTGTAACGCATTACTTTCCACAAAAAGTAACTAAGTAACGTAATTAGTTACTTTTTAGGGAGTCACTCAATATTGTAACACATTACTTTCCATAAAAAGTAACTAAGTAACGTAATTAGTTACTTTTTTAGGGAGTCACTCAATAATGTAACACATTACTTTCCATAAAAAGTAACTCATTAACGTAATTAGTTACTTTTTTAGGGAGTAACTCAATATTGTAACACATTACTTTCCATAAAAAGTAACTAAGTAACGTAATTAGTTACTTTTTTAGGGAGTCACTCAATATTGTAACACATTACTTTCCATAAAAAGTAACTCATTAACGTAATTTGTTACTTTTTTAGGGAGTCACTCAATATTGTAACGCATTACTTTCCACAAAAAGTAACTAAGTAACGTAATTAGTTACTTTTTAGGGAGTCACTCAATATTGTAACGCATTACTTTCCATAAAAAGTAACTAAGTAACGTAATTTGTTACTTTTTTAGGGAGTCATTCAATATTGTAACGCATTACTTTCCATAAAAAGTAACTAAGTAACGTAATTAGTCACTTTTTAGGGAGTAACTCAATATTGTAACGCATTACTTTCCATAAAAAGTAACTAAGTAACGTAATTAGTTACTTTTTTTAGGGAGTAACTCAATATTGTAACACATTACTTTCCATAAAAAGTAACTAAGTAACGTAATTAGTTACTTTTTTAGGGAGTCACTCAATATTGTAACACATTACTTTCCATAAAAATTAACTAAGTAACGTAATTAGTTACTTTTTTAGGGAGTCACTCAATATTGTAACACATTACTTTCCATAAAAATTAACTAAGTAACGTAATTAGTTACTTTTTTAGGGAGTCACTCAATATTGTAACACATTACTTTCCATAAAAAGTAACTAAGTAACGTAATTAGTTACTTTTTTAGGGAGTCACTCAATATTGTAACACATTACTTTCCATAAAAATTAACTAAGTAACGTAATTAGTTACTTTTTTAGGGAGTCACTCAATATTGTAACGCATTACTTTCCATAAAAATTAACTAAGTAACGTAATTAGTCACTTTTTAGGGAGTAACTCAATATTGTAACGCATTACTTTCCACAAAAAGTAACTAAGTAACGTAATTAGTTACTTTTTAGGGAGTCACTCAATATTGTAACACATTACTTTCCATAAAAAGTAACTCATTAACGTAATTAGTTACTTTTTTAGGGAGTCACTCAATATTGTAACACATTACTTTCCATAAAAAGTAACTCATTAACGTAATTAGTTACTTTTTTAGGGAGTAACTCAATATTGTAACACATTACTTTCCATAAAAAGTAACTAAGTAACGTAATTAGTTACTTTTTTAGGGAGTCACTCAATATTGTAACGCATTACTTTCCATAAAAAGTAACTCATTAACGTAATTTGTTACTTTTTTAGGGAGTCACTCAATATTGTAACGCATTACTTTCCACAAAAAGTAACTAAGTAACGTAATTAGTTACTTTTTAGGGAGTCACTCAATATTGTAACGCATTACTTTCCATAAAAAGTAACTAAGTAACGTAATTTGTTACTTTTTTAGGGAGTCATTCAATATTGTAACGCATTACTTTCCATAAAAAGTAACTAAGTAACGTAATTAGTCACTTTTTAGGGAGTAACTCAATATTGTAACGCATTACTTTCCATAAAAAGTAACTAAGTAACGTAATTAGTTACTTTTTTAGGGAGTAACTCAATATTGTAACACATTACTTTCCATAAAAAGTAACTAAGTAACGTAATTAGTTACTTTTTTAGGGAGTCACTCAATATTGTAACACATTACTTTCCATAAAAATTAACTAAGTAACGTAATTAGTTACTTTTTTAGGGAGTAACTCAATATTGTAACACATTACTTTCCATAAAAAGTAACTAAGTAACGTAATTAGTTACTTTTTTAGGGAGTCACTCAATATTGTAACACATTACTTTCCATAAAAAGTAACTCATTAACGTAATTTGTTACTTTTTTAGGGAGTCACTCAATATTGTAACGCATTACTTTCCACAAAAAGTAACTAAGTAACGTAATTAGTCACTTTTTAGGGAGTAACTCAATATTGTAACGCATTACTTTCCATAAAAAGTAACTAAGTAACGTAATTAGTTACTTTTTTAGGGAGTAACTCAATATTGTAACACATTACTTTCCATAAAAAGTAACTCATTAACGTAATTTGTTACTTTTTTAGGGAGTCATTCAATATTGTAACGCATTACTTTCCATAAAAAGTAACTCATTAACGTAATTTGTTACTTTTTTAGGGAGTCATTCAATATTGTAACGCATTACTTTCCATAAAAAGTATCTAAGTAACGTAATTTGTTACTTTTTTAGGGAGTCACTCAATATTGTAACGCATTACTTTCCATAAAAAGTAACTAAGTAACGTAATTTGTTACTTTTTAGGGAGTCATTCAATATTGTAACGCATTACTTTCCATAAAAAGTAACTAAGTAACGTAATTTGTTACTTTTTTAGGGAGTAACTCAATATTGTAACGCATTACTTTCCATAAAAAGTAACTAAGCAACGTAATTAGTTACTTTTTTAGGGAGTAACTCAATATTGTAACACATTACTTTCCATAAAAAGTAACTCATTAACGTAATTTGTTACTTTTTTAGGGAGTAACTCAATATTGTAACGCATTACTTTCCATAAAAAGTAACTAAGTAACGTAATTTGTTACTTTTTTAGGGAGTAACTCAATATTGTAACGCATTACTTTCCATAAAAACTAAGTAATTAGTTACTTTTTTAGGGAGTAACTCAATATTGTAATGCATTACTTTCCATAAAAAGTAACTAAGTAACGTAATTAGTTACTTTTTTGGGGAGTAACTCAATATTGTAACACATTACTTTCCATAAAAAAGTAACTAAGTAACGTAATTAGTTACTTTTTTAGGGAGCAACTCAATATTGTAACGCATTACTTTCCATAAAAACTAAGTAATTAGTTACTTTTTTAGGGAGTAACTCAATATTGTAACGCATTACTTTCCATAAAAACTAAGTAATTAGTTACTTTTTTAGGGAGTAACTCAATATTGTAACGCATTACTTTCCATAAAAAAGTAACTAAGTAACGTAATTAGTTACTTTTTTAGGGAGTAACTCAATATTGTAACTAGTGGTGGGCCGTTATCGGCGTTAACGTGCTGCGTTAACGTGAGACTCATATCGCGCGATAAAAAAAATATCGCCGTTAATCTATTGTCAAAGTTGGGTTGGGAGCTGGGTCTAAACTACGTAAGCTATGATGACTTTCACCTTGATATTTTAGCGCGGATGACGTATATCTAGTTGAATTGCAATGTAGGGGGCGAGAACAAGTCTTCAACTTCTGTGAAATGACCACATCAAATGAGACGCGCAGACATGGATGCAGTTAGCCGCTTCAGGGCAGGTGCGTGCGTTGCTAGACCCTTTTTACTTGGGCACGTGCCCCAGTGAAAATCTGCTGTGCCCCAGTAAAATCTCAAGTTTGAGTTATAATTTACTTTGATAATCCCGAAATAAAGACATTAAACTATATGCAACAACTGAATTGACGCTTCTAAAAGCAACACAGTTTATTGGAAGATGCACGCATCATCACATAATCCATACCCGCGCGCCTGTATATTTTACTGGAACGCGCACGTCCTACAGCCTTTTGCGCAGAAGTACTTGTTTACACAAGTTTGTATAGTTAATTGTGTTGTAAATGCAATTGTCAAGCAGTTTGTAATGCATTTTGGAAACAGGAGATGAGCGCCTGGTCTAATGTGCCACCTGGCTTGAGAAACCCGTTCTCAAAGACTTAATTTTAGTCATTATTTGGGTAGCACACATATTCTGAATGCCTTCAGCATAATTCAAATTAGCCATTTTAATCTAGATTAATCTAGATTAATTTCAAGATTTAATCTAGATTAATCTAGATTAAAAAAATTAATCTATGCCCACCACTAATTGTAACGCATTACTTTCCATAAAAAGTAACTAAGTAACGTAATTTGTTACTTTTTGGGGGAGTAACTCAATATTGTAACACATTACTTTCCATAAAAAGTAACTAAGTAACGTAATTAGTTACTTTCTTAGGGAGCAACTCATTATTATAACGCATTACTTTCCATAAAAACTAAGTAAAGTAATTAGTTACTTTTTTAGAGAGTAACTCAATATTGTAACGCATTACTTTTAAAAAGTAACTTTCCCCAACACTGTTTACAACTACCACCTCGAAACCTCACGAAGAGGAGGATGAAACTGATTAGAAAGTATTCAACATTTCACACTTAAACGTCACCATCCACTGAACTTCAGACAGCAGTAACGCCGTCACTTTGTCAGTCTTCGCACTGAGCAGTTTTGATCAGTCTTTGTAGAGGACGTTTGTCCAGCGTCTGAGTGCAGAATCCATTATCATCAGCGGTTCGGCAGCCCTCGGCCTTCCATCCGCAGGACGGCCCAAATGAAACCATCTGTTTTTGCCATCTGTACTCTATTTGTTAATTATTCCCGGGCCAACACTGTGTCTTTCTTCCTCTCCCTCGCTCGCTCGCTCAAATACCTCGCATTTTTCTTTTTTTTTTTTTTCTCTGCGCTTTTGTTCCCTGCTCTCCGGTTAGGAAAAGCCGCGTGGTCACATCATCGGGAGCTTTCAACATCTTAATAAAGATGGAGATTGCATCATGTCTGGAGTTATTAATCAAGCGTCGCTGATTTTGTCAGATTTTACGAGGGGGCGGCGCCTGCCGCATTAAACCTCATAACCAAGAGCCCTTATCTGATGAAATGATTAGGATCTGATTAATCAAACTGGAAATCATTAAAAGCCGCTTCTTAGAAAAAAACTACAGAAGCACATCTGTGCGATCTGAGGACCTCTGTTTGTCACCGCTAACTAGTAAAGTTTGATTGTTGAACCTCGTAGAAGCTCTTTGATTAGTTTTGTTTGTACAAACTATAGAGATGGGAATTAATTCTTGCGAATGCAGGTTTAATTGTGATTTTGTCTTAGCTCGGTGTTCATTATTCAGCATCATAAATCAAAGGCCAGAATTGCATGTCTGAATCTGCATTCATTTGCTTGATTGCGGTTTTAAAACGTCCTGGAAATTCATATGGTTGTGATGAGAATGGTATGCTATCATAGTATTTCTGCAATATTTAGACTGGAATACATGATTGAACAAATGCATTTGCCAAAATGTGCAGTTCACAATAGTTAACTAAAGCCATTAAAAAACATTTTCTTTGCTTGGAATAAATGTTAACTGAAATAATGGTTACACTTTACATTAAAGTCAATTAGTTAACAACATTAGTATTAAGAATGAACAATACTTCTGCAGTATTTATTAATCATCCTTAATGTTAGCATTTACTAATGCATTATTAAAAACACAAGTTGTGTTTGTTAACATTAGTTAATGCACTTTGAACTAACATGAACATTTCTTACTTTTGTTTAGTTTAACTTGATATAATAAACTAATATGAAACTAAATGTTAATATAAAAAATTTAAACATTTAAAAACTAAACTAAAACTAAATTATAACTGATTAATAAAAACTATATAAAACTATATAAAAACTATTTAAAAAAAGAAAATAACAAAATTACTGAAACTTCAAGTAAAATTAATTTGAAGAAAATAAAAATAAATAAATCAAAAAGTAAAGGTATGCTTTAGCAACAAAAATATTAAAAAATCAGTATTTTTTTTTACATTATAGTTCTTAAAACGAATAAAAAACACTAAACAAAAACTAAATTAAAACCGATTAATAAAAATGTTTTTTTTTTAATCTATGTAGACGTATACTAACAAAAGAAATTAACAAAATTACTAAAACTTCAAATAAAATTAAATTGAAAACAGAAAACAGAAAGAAGTGAATTTATGACTCATCAACAAAAATATTTAAAGCAATATTTTTTTTTTACATGGGTCAAAAAAAAAGTTTTAAGATGTCCTCACCAAAAGAAATTCACAAAAGTGATTTTATGTCCATAGCACATTAAATGTAAGTAAAGTGTATACTTTTAAGGTTTCAAATAAGTTTTTGGAAAATACAATTTCAAACTTTAGCTGAAATAATGTTACATTGTTATTCAGTGTAACAATATTTATGTAAAAATGTAAACAACATGCTTATTTTGCATATTAAATTTTATTTGTTTTTAAATGAGCAAAAAATTCTTACTGACAAATGGGCAAAACCTAGCATAGTTTCTTAAAAAATGTAGAATTACAACTAATTAGTATTTGGGGTGAAAATAATTGTCATTAATTGTGTTAATGACCTCATATTATATCATAAACTGATTTTTGTGGTAAATATGCCTGACAAGACTGTTACACTGATTGACATTTTAGTGAGTGTCTTCTGTAAATGAGCGAAAATGTATAATATTTATTTTTTGCACAGAAAAGCAAAAACAAAAATGCAATTAAATTAAACAAATGTTTTAACAATTTAAAGCAGTATTACACTTATTGTTTTTATGCTTAAACACTTTTTTGTCCTCGACCCACATAAATAAAACAAAATCACTTTTATTGGTAGTTATCGGTATTTACTTAATTTTAATATATTATGTAATTTTTATCTTAAGTAACTGTTTCTTGATTTAACAATCAGTTAGATATTTGTACTGGAAAACACTGATAAAGAAAACTATTTTTTGTGTGTCAGGATCAAACTGTAACTGCACTGAACACAATCACATTAATACCTGAAACACAGAACCTGAATGAAATCACAGTTATCACAGAGTAATAAAGTTCAGTTCATTTAATGAGATTACACACAGATTACTGCTGGACTTCATACAGACATCACATGCTCTTCATGCTCTTTTGTCTCTTGTTTTACATCAACAGGAACATTTTGGACAAACAACAAAACTGGCCTCTTTCTCTTCACATATCTACAAAATGATTTGCTTACTGAATATTTTGTGTCCTGTTTTCCAGTATAAATAAACATTTTCAAATCAAGATACATTTATATGAGAAGCAAAATGATGAAAATATCAAGTCTTGTTTTCTGAATATTATAAAGTGAGGAAAAATATATGCCAGAGGGGTTAGAAAATAATCATAATTTAAAGGGAAAACAAGATTGTTTTTCTGACCCCACTGCCAGATATTTCTTGTTTTAAGCATAAATTTGCTTAATTTTAATACATTTTTCAGGAGTCATTATGTCTTCTCCTGTAAACGTTTCTTGATTTAAGAATGTTTAGATATTTGTAATGGAAAATAAGACAAAAGTACTGAGTAAGAAACTGACGTCTTTTAAAGCAGGATTGAGAGAAAAGAGGCTTATTACTGAGGCATGATAACGTCTCAGAAGCCCTGAACTGACCACACGCACTGTCTGAAACTGAACTCATGATGCTCAACCTCATTTACTGACCCACCAGACATTCACAAACACTTTGGATTTGTTCTGGAAAAACCTGCATGCCTTTTCTATTCTGTTTTAGGAATAAAAACAATACAAAAGAATATGTGTTTCTCATTTCACATGTGAAGAGACAGCACAACTTGATTAATTAGAGAAAGGGTTGAAAATGGTCATGAAAACTACATTAAAATAACAGCAACAGTCTAAAAACCATCAGAACCTAGCAACTGCATAGCAACACTCCAAAACACTCAAAACAACTCAAAATCCACGTAGCAACAGTCTAAATACCCTCAGAACAACCTAACAACTGCATAGCAACATTCCAAAACACTCAAAACAACCCAAAATCCACATAGCATCAGTCTAAAAACCCTCAGAACAACCTAACAACTGCATAGCAACACTCCAAAACACTCAAAACAACCCAAAATCCACATAGCAACAGTCTAAAAACCCTCAGAACAACCTAACAACTGCATAGCAACACTCCAAAACACTCAAAACAACCCAAAATCCACATAGCAACAGTCTAAAAACCCTCAGAACAACCTAACAACTGCATAGCAACACTCCAAAACACTCAAAACAACTCAAAATCCACGTAGCAACAGTCTAAATACCCTCAGAACAACCTAACAACTGCATAGCAACACTCCAAAACACTCAAAACAACCCAAAATCCACATAGCAACAGTCTAAATACCCTCAGAACAACCTAACAACTGCATAGCAACACTCCAAAACACTCAAAACAACCCAAAATCCACATAGCAAGTCTAAAAACCCTCAGAACAACCTAACAACTGCATAGCAACACTCCAAAACACTCAAAACAACCCAAAATCCACATAGCAACAGTCTAAATACCCTCAGAACAACCTAACAACTGCATAGCAACACTCCAAAACACTCAAAACAACCCAAAATCCACATAGCAACAGTCTAAAAACCCTCAGAACAACCTAACAACTGCATAGCAACACTCCAAAACACTCAAAACAACCCAAAATCCACGTAGCAACAGTCTAAAAACCCTCAGAACAACCTAACAACTGCATAGCAACAGTCCAAAACACTCAAAACAACCCAAAATCCACGTAGCAACAGTCTAAAAACCCTCAGAACAACCTAACAACTGCATAGCAACACTCCAAAACACTCAAAACAACCCAAAATCCACGTAGCAACAGTCTAAAAACCCTCAGAACAACCTAACAACTGCATAGCAACACTCCAAAACACTCAAAACAACCCAAAATCCACGTAGCAACAGTCTAAATACCCTCAGAACAACCTAACAACTGCATAGCAACACTCCAAAACACTCAAAACAACCCAAAATCCACATAGCAACAGTCTAAAAACCCTCAGAACAACCTAACAACTGCATAGCAACACTCCAAAACACTCAAAACAACCCAAAATCCACATAGCAACAGTCTAAAAACCCTCAGAACAACCTAACAACTGCATAGCAACACTCCAACACACTCAAAACAACCCAAAATCCACATAGCAACAGTCTAAAAATCCTCAGAACAACCTAACAACTGCATAGCAACACTCCAAAACACTCAAAACAACCCAAAATCCACATAGCATCAGTCTAAAAACCCTCAGAACAACCTAACAACTGCATAGCAACACTCCAAAACACTCAAAACAACCCAAAATCCACATAGCAACAGTCTAAAAACCCTCAGAACAACCTAACAACTGCATAGCAACACTCCAAAACACTCAAAACAACCCAAAATCCACATAGCAACAGTCTAAAGACCCTCAGAACAACCTAACAACTGCATAGCAACACTCCAAAACACTCAAAACAACCCAAAATCCACATAGCAACAGTCTGAAAACCCTCAGAACTACCTAACAACTGCATAGCAACACTCCAAAACACTCAAAACAACCCAAAATCCACATAGCAACAGTCTAAAAACCCTCAGAACAACCTAACAACTGCATAGCAACACTCCAAAACACTCAAAACAACCCAAAATCCACATAGCAACAGTCTAAAAACCCTCAGAACAACCTAACAACTGCATAGCAACACTCCAAAACACTCAAAACAACCCAAAATCCAGATAGCAACAGTCTAAAAACCCTCAGAACAACCTAACAACTGCATAGCAACACTCCAAAACACTCAAAACAACCCAAAATCCACATAGCAACAGTCTAAATACCCTCAGAACAACCTAACAACTGCATAGCAACACTCCAAAACACTCAAAACAACCCAAAATCCACATAGCAACAGTCTAAAAACCCTCAGAACAACCTAACAACTGCATAGCAACACTCCAAAACACTCAAAACAACCCAAAATCCACGTAACAACAGTCTAAATACCCTCAGAACAACCTAACAACTGCATAGCAACACTCCAAAACACTCAAAACAACCCAAAATCCACATAGCAACAGTCTAAAAACCCTCAGAACAACCTAACAACTGCATAGCAACACTCCAAAACACTCAAAACAACCCAAAATCCACATAGCAACAGTCTAAAAACCCTCAGAACAACCTAAAAACTGCATAACACTACACTCATAGCAACTCTTTAAAAACACTCAGAAGGACCTAGCAACTGCATAGCAACACTCTAAAACACTGAAAACAACCTAACAATCACATAGCAACACTAAAACAATCAGAACAATCTAGTAACTGCATTGCAATACTTTAAAATGCTCAAGACAACATAGCAACTGCAAAACACACTGAGAACACACTAAAACACTGAGAACAACCTATCACATAGCAACACTGTGAAAACACTCAAAACAACCCAACAACCACATAGCAACACTCAAACAATCAGAATAACCCATCGACTGTAGCAATGTTACAGCAATGCTCTAAAAACTCGGAATAACCTAGCAACTATATAGCAACACTCTAAAATTCTCAGAACATCCTAACAACTGCATAGCAACACTAAATGCTCAGAACAACCTAGCAACCACATTGCAACATTCCAAAAAACACTCAAAACAACCTAGCAACCACATAGCAACACCCTAAAATATTCAGAACAACCTAACAACTGCATAACAACCCTCAAAAAAACTTAGAACAACCTGTAAACAGCATAGCAAGACTCAAATAATCAAACTAACCCAGCGATCGTATAGCAATGCTCTAAAAAATAACTTAAAACACTATAAAACACTCAAAACAACCAAACAACTGCATAGCAACTCTAAAATGCTCAAAACAACCTAGCAACCACATGGCAACATTTAAACAATCAAAACAACTGAGCGACCACATAGCAATGCTCTAAAACACTCAGAACAACCCAACTGCATAGCAACTTTAAAATGTTCAGAACAACCTAGCAACATTTAAACAATCAAAATAACTGAGCGACCGCATAGCAATGCTCTAAAACACTCAGAACAACCGAACAATTGCATAGCAACACTCTAAAACCCTCAGAACAACCCAACTGAATAGCAACTTTAAAATGTTCAGAACAACCTAGCAACATTTAAACAATCAAAATAACTGAGCGACCGCATAGCAATGCTCTAAAACACTCAGAACAACCCAACTGCATAACAACTCTAAAATGCTCAAAACAAACTAACAACCAAATTGCAACACCCTAGCAACCACCCACATTCACACATGGACAAGAATAAGTTTGAGTTAGAGTTTGTGCTTGCTTCTTGATTTACAGTTTTAAAAGAAAGTAGGAAATGAAGTATTTAGGAAGTTACAAGCAAATCGACAAACTATAAACTCAAGATAATATTTGATATTAAAAGTTGGGATTGAAGCCACCTGGACATTACGGCCTGTCGCGCAGCACTTTTATGAAACCCAATAATTATTTGTAGACCCATGAACAAGGCAAGAAATATATGAGTGTGTTCCCTCGTCGCTGAAGATTATTTAGACCGTATTGATTTTGTGTCATATACGGCGTAAATGTGAGATGAGTACTTACCACAGTAAACCATTTTCAAATGGTGTACACCTGATTAAAAACTCAAACGGCTTGCGGTCCGCACCGACTCTTGATGTATTTTCATTTTCAATTGAAATAAAAGCATGACTGTAAATTGTCCGTATGACATTTAATACGCAAGCGTATGGATTTTGTAGCAGCGAAGGTAAACTCTAGGGTGGAGATCATTTACAAACTCCGTTAAACACACTGTATATCTGTCTTTTAAGAAGATCATGAGTGATGGCTGGATCTCTGAGTTCATCTACTCCATAAATCACCTTTATTCATCTCAATTTCATTAAACCAGCCAGAAAGTTTGAAACAAACACCAGATTTTTCACCATACGGCGAATAAACGAGGTCACAGGCTTGTACTGTACAGTATTACTGAAGAAAGCCCCAGTTTCAGTCTGTAAGGTGAGTCTCAGCGGATCACGACTGCTGAGCTGCTCTTCTGAAGTCTGATTTTGGGACAGAGAGTTTCATTACTTAAGCCTCCTGTTCCAATTAATTAAGTCACAGAGGAATCCGCTGTGAAAATTACAGAAGAGCTGCTAAAATAACACTGCTTCCTTGTAGATTCTTCCTTGTGCTGTTAACACTCTTGTTCCAATTACACTGCTGTTGTTCCAGCATCATTTATCTGAACGCAGCTGGATCCTTCTGCGTCCAAGTGCCTGCAGGATACAAGCTCCAAGATCTATTCTATCGAGTAAAGTCTAGTCCACACTGCAATTTATTCTAGACAAAAACACCAGTGTACACAGGAACAGACCGTTTGACTGATGTCAACTAGTGTAGCCATTTTTTAATCTAGACTTAGTCTTAGTCATATGTGGAATGTACTTTTTACGTATTATTTAGTAAACCTTTGTTTAGTCATGTTTTAGTCGACTAAATGCGCTTGAGTCTAGTTTTAGTCAATGATAATTTACATTTTTGGCATGATTCATAATTGTTCATTCTAATCGCAATGATTGTTGTTCATTTTACATTTCAGGTATTGGACATAGTTTGATTTATTTTAGGCTATTTATTATATAAATTAATATCAAAGACTCCCTCTGTTTACATTATAAAACTGGTAAAACAAACAAAAAAAAATATTATAACAGTGAAATTCCTAATATTAATTTCAATAATTCCAAATTGGAATAATGGCTGAATTACACTTTAATTTCAGCTAAATATCTCATGTGGAGATCTCTAAACTCCAGTCTGTTTTTCAGTTCATCGCTGTTTTGTTTCCGCACTGTAGAGAGAGTGCATTTGCATGGCTGCCAGATTGCAAAAACAAAGAAAACACCGGGCAGAAAATGTATAATTCTGACAGAGAAGCTCTGGTTTGAAGATTTGAATTCTTGATATCTGGCAACGGCACACATGAAAACTTGCATAGTAGAGGTGTGCATAACAATTCATAATAACATTTTGTCTCTTGACAAAATAAAGAGATTTTTTTACAGGTTTTTTTATGCATTTTAGTCTTGTATTTTAATTGTCGTCAATGTCACAGTTATGGTTTATTGACCTTATTGTCATCTTGTCATTGTCTCGTTCTAGTCATGAGAAAAAAGCTCGTAAACAAACATTTCATTATCAAAGTGTTCATTACTGAAATTAACACTAACATGAAAAGGGTTTTTTAAACTAAAACTAAAAAAAAAAAAAAAAAATTTTTACTTGAAATTAAATAAATATTACCATATATTTCTCAATTTCATTTAGGTTAACTTGATGTAATAAAATTCCATGTCTATTTGGGGGTTGATCAGAAGTACTTTTAATAAAAAAAAAAAAAAAATAGACTAGTGTAAAAAAAAAATTAGACAATAGTACAGCAATCTAGTGGTAATAGGTAATGGTAAGTTTAATTCCCAGGGAATGCAAGGCACTTTTGATTAAAATAAAACAAAATCAAATCAAATTTTATTACAATGAATTTGTTTAAAATACGCAACAGAGAGAAGATACTATATTATTTTATATAATAGGAAAATACATTTTACAGGAAAATACAAATACAGTGCAGCATTGAGCACTGTAGCCAATCACAGACATATCTGTTGATTTCTTGAATGCAATGGCCAATCAGAGGTGTTTTAGTGAGAATGCACTCAACACTCAAAACTGTTTCTCTGTGTGTTCAGGAATCTTCTCATTATAGCAAACACAAAGTTTTGTGAGTGACAGTGCAGTGATAGTGATAATCAGCGTTGAGGAAAGTTACTTTTAAAAGTAACGCATTACAATATTGAGTTACTCCCTAAAAAAGTAACTAATTACATTACTTGGTTACTTTTTATGGGAAGTAATGCGTTACATTATTTTTGCATTACTTTTTAAATCTGGGCAGGGCTTGCTTGTTTGTTTTTAATATAAAAAGTTCTATTTTCTGCAATTGTAAAAGCCTTTTATACCAAAAGCCTCAGGCTTAAGAGAAAAAAAATGACGTCTGTACAGTAGACCGCAAAAGATAACGTCAACTCTTCAGCAATAAAAAGAAGGAAAACAAATGTTAGATTATCTTGAGTAATTTTTGCTTATTAGTATGGATGAATTGGATCATCGAAGGTCAGCAGCAAAGACATCAGTTAATAAAATGGGATTAAATACATAAAGTTTTTTTTTTAACATTTTATTATTGGAGGTATGCATTGAGTTTCACTGTTTTTACTCATTTTGAAGAATATTGTATCTGTTTTTTTAGTGAGTGAGATTATCTTTTTGCATGTTCACATTTATTCAAGAACTAAAGTAACATCTTACTCACAATTTCTCTCAACATGGAGACAGGAGAGCTTCTAATCAATAAATGGGCGGGGGAGTAACTGGCATTACTTATTTGAAAAAGTAACTCAGATATTTTCTTGTCAATTAAAAAGCAATATGTTACTTTACTAGTTAAGTGGAAAAAGTAATATTATTACTAGGGATGCACCGAATCCAGGATTCAGATTCGGATTCGGCCGAATCCTGGGCTTTTTGACAGGGTTCGGTTTCGGCCGAACCTTAGATTTATTTTCCACCGAAACCGAACCCTAGACTTGCACTACGACGTCACACGGCCGTTGATTACGTGAAGGTGTTTACATAGGACCTGTTCGAATGTAGTAGGCTGTAAGAATCTGAAAATGGAACTCGTAAGCAAAAAAAGTTTTGTTTGGCAGTACTTTCAACCAAAAGAAGGCGATTCAAGTCAAGCTTTATGTTCAATTTGCAATACAAATTTGTCTAGTGGTGGCAAGGACCCTAAGCAGTACACAACATATCGCCGATGTTAAAACATTTGCGTCTAAAACATCCAAAAGAATACGAGTTGTGCATGAAGGAATCTACAGACAGCAGCCAAAATGCAGCAACTTCAGGTACGGCAGCTGGACAGTCACAGCTAAAAACGTGTGATTAAGGATGCGAGTAGGATTCGGTATTCGGTTTCGGATTCGGCCGAATCTTAAACAGTGGATTCGGTATTCGGCCGAACCCCAAAAATCTGGATTCGGTGCATCCCTAATTATTACATAACTTGCATTACTTGTAATGCGTTACCCCCAACACTGGTGATAACCAAAAAAAATGAATAGAGGAAACATTAAAATAGATGTGCATAAAGGCTAGAGGACCCTCACTCATTTCAGAAGCACCCTCAGTGATTTGATTCTGACTCTGGAAAAAGCCTGAAAAGCATGTGCAACACAGGAATAAACTGCTACTTTGGCTTTATTTTCACACAAAGTCTGGTAATTCACAGATGGAGCATTACGATGGCTCTGGTCAGGAGGATCTGCAGCTGCACTGATCACAATCACACTCACTCCACCTGTGCATGAGAAGACCTTCTGTTTCATGAATGCATGTGCTGCCTGCTACTGTTTATCGGTATGACTTTTTCAAAATGAATATTAATGGAACTGTTTATCCAAAAAGGAAAACCTTTACTAATAATAAAATAACTGAATTTCTACTGTAGAAAACAAAAGAAAATGATTTGAACAACAGTAAACACCAATGGCTTTCATTACATGAACTAAAAAATTCCAAAGATTTGGAATGACATGAAGGCGAATATGACAATTTACATTTTTGAGTCAAACATACCTTTAAATCAGGCGGACAGTAGTGAAGTAAAATACTATTTTATTAAGTTTCTGTACTTTATCAGAGTGTTTTTCTTTAGAAAACTTTACTTCATAACATTCCAAAGCATAATATTGTACTATTTACTGCACTATGTTTCATATAAAATATTATTTAATACTTAATTACATTAGAAATCTATTACTTTCTTACTCAAGTAAAAGTAATTTGAATATTTACTTGAGTACAAGTAAGTACTATATTTATAATGTTCTTAAGTATTAAGGGTAAAACTTAACTTTTATTTATGAAATATAGTGCAGTAAAAAGTATAACATTATTTTCCAAAGAAAAACGCTCTGATAAAGTACAGATACTTTTTAAATTAACTTGAGTGTACTAAAAATACTTCACTACTGTCCGTGTCTGCGTTAAATGGATGTTTTCAGGTATTTCAGTTTATTCAAGATCGATTCATTTATTATTATTGATTTATAGATTATTTATTATTCCTCATTTTAGAAAAACTTTAAAATCTGACAGAGACAGATGTTATTTATATATTTTTTTTGTCCACTCTAATAAATCAATATTGCAATTGACATATCTTTTCTCTCTGGCCTTTAATACTCCGTGACCTCAATGCCATCGTTGTTTTATTACTCTTTTATTTTGATACCTTGTTGTGTGTTAATTTTATGTTTGCGAGTTTATTATTCTACAATGTTCAGCACTTTGGTCAACTCCGGTTGTTTTTAAATGTGCTTTATAAATAAATATTGTATTGTAAAATATTGTATTGTCTTCTTAATGCAAAAAACAAAAATATTTTTCACTACTATTTCAAACTAGCAAATAATATTGGTTTATTAGTGGTCAAGTTATTTCCTTATACATTTAAAAGTTTCAAAATTACTTGTTGAGTGTATTATGCAATTAAAGTGCAAAATGATTGTAAAATTCTGTCATTTTTTACTCAAACCTGTATGACTCTTGTGGAAGCTTATTTTGCCATGAAATAAGATAAAAAAAAAAAAAGATAAAGATAAATAGAGAAGGTAACTTTGACTTATCTCACGATTCAGACTTTTTTTCTTGTAATTCTTTGGGGAAAAAGAGAATCAAGATGTAATAGAGATATAAATTCAGAACTGCAAGACATAAACTGAAATTGAGATTTATACATTATCTGACAGCTGAATAAATAAGTTTTCTGTTGATGTTTGGTTTGTTGATAGGACAATATTTGGCTGAGATACAACTATTTGAAAATCTGTAATCAGATTGGGTGCAAAAAAAAAAAAAAATCTAAATATTAAGAAAATCACCTTTAAAGTTGTCCAAATAAAGTTCTAAGCAATACATATTACATGGAACATGATCTTTACTTTTTTTTTTTTTTTTTTTGGTAATTTTGACCCATACAATGTTTTTTGGCTATTGCTACAAATATCACATATCACTTCTATTCTAGTTTATTATCTGGTAATTTTTTCTTAGAATTGTTATATTTTTTTATTCCATGCCAGAAATAAGCTCCCATACTATTTGCTGCAAAATACAAAAGGAGAAGTCTATCAAGATGTCCAAAAAATGACAACTAGAAATGACTGAAATGTCACTAAAATCAAACACAGAGTGGGAAACACCAAGAACAAACCTGAAACACACAGACAGACAGACACAGTCACACACAAGAGAAAAAAAGTCCATCCTCTCACATTCAGAGAAACCCTTGAGATCTTCAGACGTACCGACTGAGATTTATTCCAGCATCAAACCTTCCTGTCAGCACAGACAGATCGCATGACAAACCAACAGACGGGCCACTGAACTCTCCTGTAAACCTCCATGATCTGACAGCAACAGAAGGACGCTGAGTATGGAAGAGTAAAGCACACTAAAGCAGACCAGAGTGTACTGCCAGCGAACAGCGTTCTCTGTTGTCAAAACGTCACCGTCTGTCTGGACTCGCTGCAGTCGCCATCGGCCCATTACTGTGTGGAGAATAGAGCAGTGCAGGCAGAGACGACAGTAGAGGAGATGTGGAGGAACTAAAGGAACCGTGGAGGTTTTTATATGGACGCTTTGGAAGCTGACATGAGGAGAGGAGCTGTAGGACAACATAGACTTCCTACACTGATTCATACCTGAAAACCTGAACCACACACATTTTTTGTAAAATTCCTACTGTAAACCTATCAAAATGTAATTTTTGATTAGTAATATGCATTGTTAAGAACTTAATTTGGACAACTTTAAAGGTGATTTTCTCAGCATTTAGATTTTTTGCACCCTCAGATTCCAGATTTTCAAACAGATGTATCTCAGTCAAATATTGTCCTATCCTAACAAACCATACATCAATAGAAAGCTTATTTATTGAGCTTTCATGTGATGTATACATCTCAGTTTTGTAAAATTTAACCTTATGACTGGTTTTGTGGTCCAGGGTCACATATATTCAGAACTGCAAGATATAAACTGAAATTGAGATTTATACATCATCTGAAAGCTGAATAAATAAATAGCTTTTGTTGATAGGAAAATATTTGGCTGAGATACAACTATTTGAAAATCTGGAATCTAAATATTAAGAAAATCACCTTTTAAGTTGTCCAAATGAAGTACTTAGCAATGCATATTATTAAATCAAAAATTATGCTGTGATATATTTACGGTAGGAAATTTACAAAATAAAATTTTGATATTTTTTTCACCCATACAATGCATTTTTGGCTATTGCTACAAATATACCTGTGCTACTTAAGACTGATTTTGTGGCCCAGGGTCACATATCACAATTCTAAGTTTATATCTCTTTTTTTTCTTAGAATTGTTACATTTTTTTATTCCGTGCCGGAAATAAGCTTCCATACTATCTTCTGCAAAATACAAACGGAGAAGTTTAGCAAAATGCCCGGAAAATGACAGTGCAGCGAGTTTGGATGCATTTCTTATGGACTGCATCTAAATAAACCGTGCATTTCAGTGCAGACAGTGAATGTGATTCAAGATGATCGAACGATATTGATTTTTTAGAACTGATAGCGATTATTTGCATGTTAATGTGCCCAATAACCGATATGCAGAAAAAAGTGAATCAAGATGTAATAGAGATATAAATTGAGATACTGTATTTACCGCAGGCATTGCACTGTCACTTTAATTCTGTGCGTGCAGCACAGACTCAGTGTGGAAACAATCTCTGCACTCCTGCAGACGCACCGCTCCTGGAACACACTGCCAGACCGCAACCGTGCATTTCAACTTTATTTTTAAATAGAGTTTTAGTAGCTGTTTAATATAAGGAGTGAAGAATAATTAACTGAATAATGTTAATTCACTGAATAATATTCTCTTCTCTAATATTCTCTTCAAATAATAACATTATTTAAACAGCAAGGCTTCAAAGCACATGCAAATCATCCACTTTCGTGATTGTGAATAAGTGCAGTGTCCCATGAGTAAATCTATGCATTTTAACATTTTAATCATCCATGATGAAAAATCATAATAATTGCACAGCCCTATTGTGAAAATACAGAGTTACTGTAAAATCTGCATGGTGAGCGTGTTTCACGAGGTGCGGTTCACAAGGTGCTCGATTATATTCCAACGAGAGATCTACAGGCCCGAGATTCCCGCGGACTCTCTGAGGGTTTCCTATCGCTTGCAATTAAGCGTGGCACTTTTATGGCTTTTATGGGCTGCTTCACACTGCAGAGGAGGGAGGTGAGACTCTCACTCGCTCGCTCTCTCTCTCTCAATTAGCCTGGCAGACGTATAGATCACCGCGCTATAAAGGCAGAATGCTTAATTGACCTCATCTCTACAGAAGTGTTTGGTCTCCGTCGAAGGCAAGGCCACTGGACTGATGCCATTGATCGCGGCGCTAAAGGCTGCAAGGACAGGTATTCATTTGCAGCCGCTGGCAGAAGAATAGAGCTGGCTCTGTGCATGCTCAAAATGATTATTGCCTCGCGTTATTATTTGTGCCTCAAGGACATCAATTGGAATCAATGCTGGGGCTCAAAATATGCATTTACATTGAATTCAAATGACACAAGTCAAGTCTGAAAGACCGACAGCCTTGAGTTTCAGCAATCTGAGGCATGAGACGTAAGGGGAATGTTTGACAAGAGTTGAGTTTTCACGCCCAACTGCAGCTCTAAGAAGAACACAACATGAATTCCTTTGATAATAATAGAGTATTAAATGGTTATTCAGATCTGGGCCATTGAGAACCAATTTCATCACCATAAAATCAAATTTACATGAGAAGAAGTGTCACATTTATAGTACATCCAAATGACAGGAAACCCTGCTAAACTGTTGAAACTTGATTCAGTCACGGTTAATGAATAGAAAGTGTTTGTTTCTGCTGCGGCATAAGAAAATGAAATCAGATGGGTATCAGCATGACCCTAAACCACAAAATCAGTCTTAAGTCGCACAGGTATATTTGTAGCATTGGCCAAAAATACATTTTATAGGTCAAAATTACTCTAAAAACATTAGAATATTAAGTAAAGATCAAGTTCCAAGATATTTTGTACATTTCCTACCATAAATATATCAAAACTTGGTTTTTGATTAGCAATATACAATGCTAAGAAATTAATTTGGACAACTTTAAAGGTGATTTTCTCAACATTTAGATTTTTTTTTGCACACTTTCTGTTTTACAAAAGGTTCTTTGTGGCTTTTCAGATTATAAAAAGGTAAGCAAGAAATAGTTCTTTAAAGAACCTTTGACTGAATGGTTCTTTGTGGAACCAAAAATGGTTTCTCTATGGCATCACTTGAAGAACCTTTTGAAGCACCATTTTTTTTAAGAGTGTAGTTTTATCTAGACCAAATATTGCCATATCCTAACAAACCATACATCAATGGAAAGCTTATATATTTATTAAAAAATTGACCTTTATGACTGGATCCTGGGTTACATCTGTGTTTGCGATCAGTGGAGCATCAAATCCTTGAACACAATGTAAATCAGAATGCACTTACTGCTCAAAACACTTTCATTCTGTTCAGTGCTGAGTTATGCAAGCTCACAAATCCTCTCTTTATAACAAACAAAGTGTAGACAGGGTGTAAATAAGAGATTCATGTGCAATGTAGGGAGCTTCACTGAGTATAATGGAACTTTGTAAGATTGCAATAACCTAAGGAGAGTGACAGCTTTTAATGATTATTAAGGGAGTTTGCAAATGTGATACTGATTTAATAAAACCGTTCAATAAACAAGAAGGTAAAATTAAAGAAGTTCACTTCCAGAACAAAAATGTACAGATAATTTACTCACCCCCTTGTCATCTTTCTTTCTTTAGTCATAAAGAATTTATATTTTTTGAACAAAGAAATTTAGGAATGTTCTCCATATAGTGGAATTCTATGGTGCCCACGAGTTTGAACTTCCAAAATGCAAGGCTCTAAATGATCCCAGCCGAGAAAGAAGGGTCTTATCTAGCAAAACAATCAGTTTAACCTCAAATGCTCATCTTGTCTAGCATGTGTTGTATGCTCTTCTCTGCATGAACTCTGTGTATTCCGGTTCAATACAGTTAGGCTAATTTGAAAAACTCCCATTTCATTTTCTCCTCCAACTTCAAAACGGTCCTACATTGCAGTTTTGCCTTATTTGTAAAGGGCATTTGACCTTCTTTGCACATTCACTTTGTGAACACTGGGATGGTACTTCTGCAGCAATGTTTGACGATTTTGAAGTTGGAGGACAAAATGAAAAAAAAAAAATGGGCATACCCTAACTGTAGAGCTATTCAAGATTAGCATTTGAGGTTAAAATATAAATAGTAATTATTTTTTAGAAAATAACCAATCGTTTCGCTAGATAAGAGCCTTCTTCCTTGGCTGGAATCATTTAGAGCCATTTGAAGCTGCAATTAAACTGCATTTTGGAAGTTCAAACTTGGGGGCACCATTGAAGTCCACTATATGGAGAACATTCCTGAAATGTTTTCCTCAAGAAACATAATTTCTTTACGAAAAAGAAGACATGAACATTTAGTACATTTTTGTTCTGGAAGTGAACTTCTTCTTTAAGTGACTTGCATGGTCTGACTATAATTCTATTGCCTATTTTTGTCCTTTTTTTTTCAAATAAACAAGTTTCAAACAAAGTCACAGCTGAGCTGCTGCACATCTCCAAGCAAACACAGTGTTGTTTATACATTGTTATATGAATGAGCATGCGATTTTAAATGAATCTTCAATGTGTGCAAAATTATTAGGCGAACTGATATTCTGCTCATGTATTTTTTCCAAGCACATTTTACCCATTCCAAACCACATCAATCTTAATAACTACTGTTTATTTTGTATTTAATAATTTTATGTGATATATAATTGCCCATGAAGGCTGAAAGTGAGAAACGTCTTATATTCGGGTGTGCATAATTAGGCATGTTTCCTTTTACAGATAAAATGAGCCAAAAAAAAGAGATTTAACTCAGACTAAAAGTCAAAAAGGGTTAAATGCCCACGAGAAGGATGCAATACTAGAATTTGCAAAGTTAAGGCATTGGACCATTGGGCAGCGAAATGCTCATTGGCATGGTGTGAAAAAACAAGTGGAGAAGAAAAGACATGTTAAAGGAGTACCGGTAGTTCACTTCCAGAACAAAAATTTACAGATAATTTATTCACCTCCTTGTCATCCAAGATGCTCATGTTCTTTCTTCAGTCGATAAGAAATTGAGTTTCATGAGGAAAACATTTCATATAGTGGACTTCAATGGTGCCCCCAAGTTTGAACTTCCAAAATGCAGTTTAAATGCAGCTTCAAAGGGCTAGAAACAATCCCAGCCGAGGAATGAGGGTCTTATCTAGCAAAATGATCTGTCATTTTCGAAACAAACTGACAATTTATATACTTTTTAACCTCAAATGCTTGTCTTGTCTATGTTTGCATGAACTCTGTTTTTCTGGTTCAAGACAGTTAGGGTATGCCAAAAAACTCCCTTCTCATTTTCTCCTCCAACTTCAAAATCATTCTACATTGATTCATGTACCAACTCAGTTTGAACAAAGTGAACATGTAAAGATCAAACGTCCTTTACAAAATAAAAAAGGTAAAACAGTGATGTAGGACGATTTTGAAGTTTTTCAACATACCCTAACTGTCTGGATTACACAGACTACGAGACAAAATGACCATTTGAGGTTAAAAAGTATACAAAATTGTCAATTTGTTTAGAAAATGACCGATCGTTTTGCTAGATAAGACCCTTCTTCCTCGGCTGGGATCATTTAGAGCCATTTGAAGCTGCAATTAAAGTTCATTTTGGAAGTGTAAATTTGGGGGCACCATTGAGGTCCACTATATGGAGATAATTTCTGAAAAGTTTTCCTTAAGAAACATCATTTCTTTACAACTGAAGAAAGAAAGACGTGAACATCTTGGATGACAAAGGGGTGAGTAAATCTGTACATTTAGTTCTGGAAGTGAACTAATCCTTTAACTGCAAAAGAATTAGGAGTGAAACCATCAGGAACCATTTGGTCTCCAGTGCCACCATTTTCCAGGACTGCAACCTCCCTGGAGCCTCCAGAAGTGCAATGTGTCAGGTTCTCAGAGAGTTTGCTTGAGTAAAAAATCCTAAAAACAAATGATCCTCACTTGAGAATAACATAGAACAACAAAAAGGACAGCTTTCTATTGGCTTTATAGACAGATAAATTGAGAGTGATTTTTGAAGGACCAGCATCACATCCTCTTATACCACCATTTGAAAAATGTATCTTCCAGAATCTGGCAGTAAGTTTTGGGAGGTTTTTTTTTGGTTTGCAGTGATGGAAAAAAAGTCCCAAAACAGCCAGATTCTGGAAGATAAATTCTTCAAACAGTGGTGATGCTGGTCCTTCAAAAGTCACTCTCAACTTATCTGTAAAGCCTATAAAAAAATCATTCTTTGTGTATTTCGCAACACCTCAGCGTGTTAATCTTATTAAGTGAGGGTCATTTTTTAGCATTTTTTACCCAAGCAAACTCTCTGAGAATCTGACACATTGCACTACAGGACTACTAATTCTTCACCTTAATTCTTAATTATTTTGCAGTTAACGTGTCTTTTCTTCTCTTTTGTTTTTCTAACCGTGCTGACCCAATGAGCATTTTGCTGTCCAATGGTCATGCCTTAATATAGCAAATTCTAGTACTGTATTTCTAGTATTGTGATTTTTTATTTTAATATAGATTTATTTTATTAAATTTAATCCTAAATTAATTTTTATATCATATTATATTTATACCATATTCTGCATTTTATAATTATTTTTTTTATTATTTTAAACTCTATTTTATTTCATTTATTTCTTAAATAGTATGTATTTATTTTTAATTTCTTATTGTTATTAATTGATTTTTTGCTAAAACCAAAACTATTGCCGTTTTAATTTATTGAAATAGAGCTGAAATAACATAAATATTAGATGAAAAAATAGACAAAAATGAGAACTAATTGAAATAAAATAAAAGTTAATGCATTAAAAGTTATTAAAAATACAAATAATATTATAACCTAAATAATACTAAAATAACACTAAATACTCACTTATGTGAGCTGTTTGAAACAATTTTAATTTTAATTTTAATTTAACAACATTAATTGAAATAGAGCTGAAATAAAATATAAATATTAGATGAAAAGAAAAAATTAGATGAAATAATATTATAACATAAATAATACTAAAATAACACTAAATACTCACTTATTTGAGCAGTTTGAAACAAGTCTAAATATTACCATAAATTTATGCAGAAATTAAAATGCTGCATACTATAAGATATGACAAAAAATAAAAATGAAAAAAAGTTAATTTCTGCAGTTTTGTCAAAGAAATAAATGTAAAACAGGAAAACAAATGATAAAACAAATATATAGATTTTTTATTAAATTTAATCCTAAATATTTTTATTTCATATTATATTTATATTTTTATTGTTTCATTTATTTCTTAAATGTGTTTATTTTTATATTTCTTATTGTTATTAACTGATTGTGAACTAAAACTTAAACTATTACTGTTTTCATTAACTGAAATAAAGCTAAAATAAAATATAAATATTAAATGTAAAAAAATCTAACTGAAATAAAATAAAATAAAATTAATGTATTGTAAATGTAAAAAAATTAATAAAAATTTTTTATATTTATAGCATATTCTGTGTATTTTTTTATTATTTTTATTCTTTTCAATTCAATTCAAGTTTTCAATTATAATTTAATTGAAATGAAATTGAATTTTTTTAAACTTTATTTTTATTATTTCATTTGTTTCTTCTATTCACTTATTTTTAATGTCTTATTGCTATTAATGGACTGTTAGTAATTTAAACAGAGCTGAAATAAAATATAAATATTACATGAAAAAAAAATCAACAAAATTAAAAAAAAAATTATTAAAAATAAAACTAAAATAAAAATATAACAAATAATACTAAAATAACACTAAACAGATATAAATGACAAAACAAATGATAAAACAAATGTATACATTTTTTATTACATTTAAAACTGAATCTATTTAATCCATTATAAAATATGACAACATATAAAAATTACAAAATGGTCATTTCTGAAGGCAAATAAAAAAACTAAGTGAAAAAAAATCTAATGAATTAAAACGATTAAAACTTAAGCTAAAACTAAAATATTATAACATAAATACTCACTGTATTTAAACAGTGAGTATTTAGTGTATTTTAGCATTATTTATGCCTAAATATTTCCATCAGTTTAGAAAGAAATGGCTAATTAGAAAAATAATCACATCAATGACAGTAAGAGTTTCACTAACTAGCAGTCTGTGTTAACTAGTTTCCTCTTAATGGCTTCAAAAGGAAAGCTCTTTGTTCACCAACTGCATCCTAGTGTACTGTAGCTGCATGAGATCTGATTTTAAACTAAAATATAATAAACAAATATATTTGTAATTTCAGAAAAAGTGAGAATAAAGCAGACCTAGAGGGGTTATCACCCATAAAGCACATTATAAGCGACCCGCATTTGCATTCTTCCCATATAAGCCCTGAAACTGATCAAATGTCACCCAGAGGCTGATAGAAACTAGAGCGAGTGTCTATTTTTCACCTTTCATGACAAAAGCCCCATGAATCAGTGCATCATCTCAGCTGCGTGGGACACAAACTCTCTCCAGCTGGACGTCAGATGCAGGTCATTTACATAACAAACACTGACTCACCAACTAAACAACAACAACACTACACAGATATTGGCTGAAACAATCTCAGTTTCATCTCAAAGAGAAGCTCAAATGCCTTTAAAAAACTCATGCTGGAGCAAAAAATATCACAGGAAGTCGAACCTGAAATTCAGCCCGTTATTTCAGCCGGTGTGGATGTAAACACACGTCAGCAGAACGACCACGTAATCGTATTTGACAGAGTCGACAGATGTTATCAATCACTTCCTGTTTCTGTGATCCACAGCAGGGAGACGAACCGCTTTCACGATATCGCAGTCGTGCGGCTCGGCATCTTTAGTAACAGCTTTGAAGGATTCTCTGATGATTAAAGTCCTTGAATATGTAAATATGGACAAGAGCAATATGGCACAATATTGTTCACTACAGCAGGGTATGAATGATATGATTGTCAGTGATTATTCTGAACGCAGCACGTAAACAAACCTGATGAAACATGCAATGTAGAGAAAAAGAAGATTTATGTGATGCACTGACATTTTTTGAAGGAAATGTATTATTTTATTTATGAAGAGTGCATTAAATTGATCAAAAGTGACGGTAAAGACATGTTACAATGTTACAAACGATTTTTATTTCAAATAAATGCTGTTCTTTGAACTTTCTATTCATCTGTGAATCCTGAAAAATAAAAATGCATCACGGTTATTTATTATTCTTAGAAAATTCAGTATTTTCTAAGAATTCTACGGCCCGTCGTCAATTACTCCTTACTTATATGTGACCCTGGACCACAAAACCAGTCATAAGGTTAAATTTGTCAAAACTGAGATTTATACATCATATGAAAGCTCAATAAATAAGCTTTCTATTGATGTATGGTTTGTTAGGATAGGGCAATATTTGGCCGAGATACATCTATTTGAAATCGGAAATCTGAGGATGCAAAAAAATCAAAAAGACTGAGAAAATCACCTTTAAAGTTGTCCAAATTAGGTTCTTAACAATGCATATTACTAATCAAAAATTACATTTTGATATGTTTATAGTAGGAATTTTACAAAAAATCTTCATGGAACATGAACTTTACTTAATTTCTTAATGATTTTTGGCATAAAATAAAAATAAAAAATTTTGACCCATGCAATGTATTTTTGGCTATTGCTACAAACACACCCCAGCGACTTAAGACTGGTTTTGTGGTCCAGGGTCACAAATTTGTATTACATTCTGTATTTTTTTTTAACTTAATTTTTTATATTTATTTTAGTGCTGGGCAACAATTAATCGCATCTAAAAAAAGTTTTTGTGTACATAATATATGTGTGTGTGCTGTGTATATTTATTATGAATATATAAAAGACACACACATACAGCATAAATTTTGTAAATATTTACATTTATATATTAATGTTCATATAAGTTATAGTATATAAACATAACATTTTCTTAAATATATACATGCATATTTGTGCATTTATATATACATAATAAATATACACAGTATACACATATTATGATTAGTGATTATTCTGTACTTGACTGAACGCAGCACGTAAACAAACCTGATGAAACATGCAATGTAGAGTAAATTAATACTTTTAATCAGCAAGGGTGCATTAAATTGATCAGTGACAGTAAAGAATTTATAATGTTTAAAAGATTTCTATTTCAAATAAACACTGTTCTTTTGAACTTTCTATTCATCTGTGAATCCTAAAAAAATAAAATGTATAACAGTTTCCACAAAAATTTGAAGCAGCGCAACTGTTTTTTACATTGATAATGATCATTAATGTTTCTTGAGCTGCAAATGAGTACATTAGAATTATTTCTGAAAGATCATGTGACACTGAAGACTGGAGTAATGATGCTGAAATTTCAACTTTAACTGAATTAAATAAGTTTCATTTTAAAAGATATTCACATAGAAAACAGCTATTTTAAATTCTAATAATATTTCACATTTTTACTGTGACTTAAAGGTCATTTATAAAATATCACAGCATTGGTCATTTGTGGAAACTTTAATATTAATTTCTTACGGAAATGAAAGTAACAATTTTGTGTGGAAAATATTACTGAGATCATCTCAGCAAAGCAAAGACTTTACAGAGAAGAGGCTTTACAAAAGGTTTAAGGAAATCAAGACTTCATATATTTCCGCTGAAAAGAGCTAAAAGCATTAGTAACATGATGTTTCATTGAGCTAATACGAGTCTGTGTATCAGCCTGATCCTGTCTGAACTCCACAGCTTCATTTCAAACCGACGTTTGCAGCTTTTACTGTGAGTTCCTCTATATGTGACAGCAGCATCCCTGCACTCCCCAACGCATCGTGCCATTTAACATGAAATTGCCATTTTTCTTTTCCTTTTTTTCGCAGAGTTTCAAATAAATGCTTGGCTAGAATGTTAAATGCCAATGCTTTCCCTCGGGGAGCTCGTGTGGGTTTTAATGGCCATTTTGTTTTATAATTCAATAAAAAAAGAGGGAAAATGCATGCAAAAGGCATGAAAAGGCTATTTTCAGCGGTAGAGAATAAAACTCACATCATAAATGCAATATGATTGCAATTTGCACATCACACACAGACTGACAGAACAAACAGCAGAGCTCTGAGGAAAAGGATGATTGTGTTTTATCAGCATTCAGCATCTCAGATGTCACTGTGAGGAGCTCAGTGCTCACTCACACACACGCACACACACAGTATATATAGGCCTGGAGAGAAATGAGTGGGCTCGGGCGAAAGGTGAAGAGTTATTGCCTCATAGGCATCTTAACGTTGCTTTTTCATTTAGCAGAGATACCGACCCGATCCCACAGACAGAGCTGGTGATAAATCAGATGCGGACGGCACATGGTGGACATTACAAACCAGCCTGGAGATACAAGAACATCTCAACAATCCAGTCCAACTAAACATCATTGTACTGTTTGTTCTGTTGTTTGTCGTGCTGCTCTAAAAAAACAAATACACACCCGAATCACTGTTTAAATCAGAAGGAACAGAAAAAAAGGCTTTTAACAGAAGGTCAGAATGGAAAGAACATCACATCCCTAAGACCCAGAAGAAAACAACCTGGTTAACAAACTCTGACTTACATAGGTTTAGTCATTCAAAAAAAAAAAAAACAATAACCTGCCTGTAGAGTGACATGAACATATCTAAAGATTAGAATACCATTTTTACCTGGAACTGAATTATGCATATAGCACAGAAGTAATCTGCATAGCAACACCTTAACAACCATTCACAACATTCTAGTCATTTCATAGTTACACCCTAACAAACAACCACAACAGCCTAGTGAATAGCAACACCCTAGCAACCACTCACAACACAGTGACTGCATAGCAACACCCTAACAACCACCCACAACACTTTAGTGACTGCATAGCAACACATGAACAACCACTCACAACACTTTAGTGACTGCTTAGCAACACTCTAAAAAAACACAACAGTGACTGCATAGCAACGCCCTAGTCATTTCATAGTTACACCCTAACAAACGACCACAACAGCCTACAGATTGAATAGCAACCACTCACAACACAGTGACTGCATAGCAACGCCCTAACAACCACCCACAACACTTTAGTGACTGCATAGCAACACACGAACAACCACTCACAACACTTTAGTGACTGCTTAGCAACACACGAACAACCGCTCACAACACTTTAGTGACTGCTTAGCAACACTCTAAAAAAACACAACAGTGACTACATAGCAACATCCTAGTCATTTCATAGTTACACCCTAACAAACGACCACAACAGCCTACTGATTGAATAGCAACCACTCACAACACAGTGACTGCATAGCAACGCCCTAACAACCACCCACAACACTTTAGTGACTGCATAGCAACACACGAACAACCGCTCACAACACTTTAGTGACTGCTTAGCAACATTCTAAAAAAAACACAACAGTGACTGCATAGCGACACCCTAACAACCACCTATAAAACTTTAGTGACTGCATGGCAACACTATAAAATAAAAAATAAAAAACTAACTGCATAGGAACACTCTAACCACCTTCTACAACATTCTAGTGACTGAAGAGCAACACACTAATAACCACCCATAACAGTGATTGCATAGTGACACCCAAACAACCACCCACAAAACACTAGTGACTGCATAACAACACCCTAACAACCACCCACAACACTCTAGTGAATGAAGAGTAACACCCTAACAGCCACCCACAACACAGTGACTGCATAGCAACGTTCTAATGAAGACCCACAACACAGTGACTGCATAACAAAACGCTAACAACCACCCACAACACTTTAGTGACTGCATAGCAATGCCCTAACAAAAACCCACATTTTATAGACTGAAGAGCAACACAGTGACCGCATATCAACACCCTAACAACCACCCACAATACAGTGGCAGAGTGACTACATAGCAACTCCCTAACAACCAGGCACAACATTATAGGGACTGAAGAGCAACAACCTAACAACCACCCACAACAGCTTAAAAACTGCATAGCAACACCTTAACAACCACCCACAACACAGTCAATGCATAGTAATGCTCTAACAACCACCCAAAACATTTTTTATGGTATAGCAACACAGCAACAACCTAACAATCAACCACCAAATCATAGTCGGTACATAGCTATATATAGCCAACAACCACCCACAACATCCAAGAAACAGCAACACTGTTACACTATTACATCTCTAAAAAATCAAGCTTATCCTCCTGTTTCACATGTTAGGTCACTGAAATAAAAGCATTCACTTATAACACGTAAGCCATAAAACCGTGATTATTTTAAATGAAATCCCATCACAACTGCTAATGAAAGAACAGAGTAAATGTAAAGAGAGTCATAATCACTGCAGACTTCTGCAGATGTAGCTGCTAATCAGAAACCACAAAACATTTAACGCTACAGTGGCAACACTGTAAACGTACAGTCAAAACACGGCTGCAAATGAATCTGCTGCACACACAACATCTGTTCAAATGCTTGAACGTCAGAGGAACACAAAAGCTCCAAACAGACCATCTCTTTCTAAACTGTTTTCCTCATAACCTCACTGCTGTCAAACAGGCAGCAGATACTGAAGCTGTTGTGTCAGTAAATCCAGGAATTTTAAACCCCGTCCGCATCGATCAAGGTTTATCAGTGTGTTTGTCATGATTACAACGTCCTGTCAGTGAGCTGCAAATGGACAAAACACACAGACCTTCACACTGCTTTCATTCACACAGAACATTTCTGAGCCATCAAGTGGAGAGTTTAGCTGAATTCTGGATATTGTGTCCTAAATGAGCTGCTAAGAGCATAAACATTTAATAGCATAAACATTAGTTTAGCCAAGGAAACACAACATCAACATGAGACTCATGAGACGCTTTGAATGCACAGACTTGGGCAAGAAAACAAACCTTGGGTTTGAAACTAAATACTAAACTACTGCAATCATTTCACCCTAATGACTGAATAGCAACACCCTAGCAACCAACCATAACACCCTAGTGACTGCAAAGCATTGCCATAACACCATAACAACCACTCTATTGCATGCATAACCAACACCATTACAACCACCCACAACACTCTAATAACTGAATAGCAACAACCTAACAACCAACCATAAAACTTTGGTGTCAGCACAGCAACGCCTTAACAACCACTATAATTAAAGCATAGCAACTCCCTAACAACCACTGACTACATCCTGATGACCGAACAGCAACACCCTAACAACCAACCATAACACCCTGGTGTCCGTACAACAATGCCTTAACAACCACTATAATTAATGCATAGCAACTCCCTAACAACCACCCACTACATCCTAATGACAGAATAGCAAAACCATAACAACCAACCACAACACCCTGGTGTCGGTACAGCAAAGCCCTAACAACCTCTATAATTAATACATAGCAACTCCCTAACAACCACCCATTACATCCTAATAACTGAATTGCAACACCCTAACAACCAACCATAACATCCTGGTGTCTGTACAGCAACACCCTAACAACTACTCTAACTAATGCATAGTAATGTCCTTACACTTTACACTTACATCCTAGTGAATAAATAGCCACACCCTAACAACTACTCGTAACACCCTAGCTTCTACATACAGTAGCAATGCCCTATCAACTGCTCTAGTGAATGAACCGCAACACCCTAACAACTACTCTAATTAATGCATAGCAACTCCCAAACAACCACCCACTACATCCTACTGACTGAATAGCAACACCCTAACAACAAGCCATAACACCCTGGTGTCTGTACAGCAATGCCCTAACAACCCCTTTAGTGAATAAGCAGCAACACCCTAACAACTACTAAAATTAATGCATAGTAACGTCCTCACAAATAACCGCAACATGCTAGTGACTAAATAGCAACACCCTAACAACCACTCGTAACACCCTAGCATCTACATACAGTAGCAATGCCCTAACAACTGCTCTAGTAAATGCATAGCAACACCCTAACAACTACTCTTATTAATGCATAGCAGTTCCCATACAACTACTCTACTGAATGCATAGCAACGACATAAGAACCAGTCTAATTAACGCATAGCAACTCCCTAACAACCACAACAAACCATAACACCTGAGTGACTACATAGCAACACCCGAACAACATAGCACGCCTCAAACCATTATGTATGACACTGGCAACACCTCAGTCATTGGTTTGATTTCAAGGTAAAACATGAACTGGTACATTGTATACCTTGAATGCAATGGACAAAATTGTCTGGCATACATATAAATGTTAACATATTAAGCTTCAATTTATCTTAAACATCTGACCTGACATTGACTGGCGTGCTCGATGTGACACTTCAGTGCTCTCAGACAAGCACTTTATGCTGTTTGATGAAAAGTTTATGACCCCAAAGACCCGAGAAAGTCATGAGAACACGTTTTAGCAAGTGCTGAAGTTGTGTCAAGGAGCTCTCAGACTGCGTGTGTCAGGGCTGGAGGTCAGGTCAGAGTATTCGCAGTCATCTAAAACACCAGCTGAATTCTGATAGACAGACCCTCCACATCCTAAACGCTCTCCCAGAGGAACCACAGAACAAGTCTGGAAAAGGACAACAGCAATCGATGCACCAAAACAGAGGAGCAGCTCATTTACAAGGTGGATGAAATGCAGCATAGATCTTTATGTAGATGTTGCGAGCAGGTCCAGAACGGGATTCATTCAGGTCAGTGCTGTTATACGGCATATAATATTAAATCTACCAAAAGTTGAGGTGAGTGTCATATTTGATAAATCAGGTTTTTATGGCTCATATTTTATGATAAAGTGAGAACAGGAAGGGAAAAAAAACAGCTCAATTTTATTCAGATGCCAAAACTCGGTAAAAATATGCAATTGTGTGCTGATTCTGATATTTATATGGCAAAAAGTATACAATTTTGATTGCTTGTAATGTAAATCAATGAGATCTTTATAACAGTACAGCAGATGCTTCCATAAAATGATCTAAACATCAGTGGTCACTCCTATCCGATCATATCTCCAATAAAATGTCTATAATAGTGTTAATTTCATTAACGAAAACTAAAATGAAAAATGTTTGTTGACAAGCTTTTTTCCATGACTAAGACGAGACTACAATAAGGGGTAACTTTTGGGGTTAATATGAATATTAGATATAGTTAACCTTATAAACAGTTCAAGATTTTCTTTGACTAAAACTAAAGTAAAATACTAAAACAGGATAAGGTTGACTAAATATGATAAAAACTAACAAGGACATTTAACACAGGATTAAGATGAAGACTAAGCCTCTGGAAACAAAAATTCCTCAAAATATCAGATTTGAGACTCACTAATTTCTCTAAAAAATGATTAATGGAGAATCAAGCAAACCCAGGCTGCTTCAGTCCAGTTAAGTGTTCATCTAAAAAATATACTCAAGTTATTCTTATGTTTAAATATAAGATTTTACAGCAAAAAAGACACGCAGTTAAAGGTACAATTACACTAAAGGACCTATTACTTGATTAAAAAAACTCTAAACTATCAACCGTACGACAGAATGCATGGAGTAGATTGTGTGTGACAGTTTATTCAGTTCATGATGATAATTTGTGCATATAAAATCCAATACTGTAGCTTTATAGGGTTAATGTGAATAATAGCTATATAAAAAGTTGAAAATGTTCTGCAGAAGAGGAACGACCCGGTTAAAACACTCACACACATATCTTCCAGTCGTCTCTGAAGATGTTTTCATTGACTAAAACTAAAGTCCTTCAGGTTTTCTTCGACTAAAACTAGACAAACATACTTTAGATTTTCTTTGACTAAACTAGACTAAAACTAAATAGGATAAGGTTGACTAAATATGATAAAAAACTAACAAGGACATTTAACACAGGATGAGGACTAAGACTAAGCTTCTGGAAACAAAACTTCCTCAAAATATCCTGGTGATCAGATCTGAGACTCACTAATTTCTCTAAAAAATGATTAATGGAGAATCAAGCAAACCCAGACTGCTTCAGTCCAGTTAAGTGTTCATCTAAAAAATATACTCAAGTTATTCTTATGTTTAAATATAAGATTTTACAGCAAAAAAGAGACGCAGTTAAAGGTACAATTACACTAAAGAACCTATTACTTGATTAAAAAAACTCTAAACTATCAACCATACGACAGAATGCATGGAGTAGATTGTGTGTGACAGTTTATTAATTTCATGATGATAATTTGTGCATATAAAATCCAATACTTTAGCTTTATAGGGTTAATGTGAATAATAGCTTTATAAAAAGTTGAAAATGTTCTGCAGAAGAGGAACGACCCGGTTAAAACACTCACACACACATCTTCCAGTCGTCTCTGAAGATGTTTTCATTGACTAAAACTAAGGTACTTCAGGTTTTCTTCAACTAAAACTACACTAACATACTTTAGATTTTCTTCGACTAAAACTAGACTAAAATGTTGAGACTTTTGGTTGACAAAAACTTGATTAAAACCAAATAGGATAAGGTTGACTAAATATGATAAAAACTAAAAAGGACATTTAACACAGGACTAAGACTAAGCTTCTGGAAACAAAACTTCCTCAAAATATCCTGGTGATCAGATTTGAGATTCAATAATTTCTCTAAAAAATGATTAATGGAGAATCAAGCAAACCCAGGCTGCTTCAGTCCAGTTAAGTGTTCATCTAAAAATATACTCAAGTTATTCTTATGTTTAAATATAAGATTTTACAGCAAAAAAGACACGCAGTTAAAGGTACAATTACACTAAAGGACCTATTACTTGATTAAAAAAACTCTAAACTATCAATCATATGACAGAATGCATGGAGTAGATTGTGTGTGACAGGTTATTCAGTTCATGATGATAATTTGTGCATATAAAATCCAATAATGTAGCTTTATAGGGTTAATGTGAATAATAGCTATATAAAAAGTTGAAAATGTTCTGCATAAGAGGAACGACCCGGTTAAAACACTCACACACACATCTTCCAGTCGTCTCTGAAGATGTTTTCATTGACTAAAACTAAGGTACTTCAGGTTTTCTTCAACTAAAACTAGACTAAAATGTTGAGACTTTTGGTTGACAAAAACTTGATTAAAACCAAATAGGATAAGGTTGACTAAATATGATAAAAGCTAAAAAGGACATTTAACACAGGACTAAGACTAAGATTCTGGAAACAAAAATTCCTCAAAATATCCTGGTGATCAGATTTGAGATTCAATAATTTCTCTAAAAAATGATTAATGGAGAATCAAGCAAACCCAGGCTGCTTCAGTCCAGTAAGTGTTCATCTAAAAATATACTCAAGTTATTCTTATGTTTAAATATAAGATTTTACAGCAAAAAAGACACGCAGTTAAAGGTACAATTACACTAAAGGACCTATTACTTGATTTAAAAAAAACTATCAATCATATGTCAGAATGCATGGAGTAGATTGTGTGTGACAGTTTATTCAGTTCATGATGATAATTTGTGCATATAAAATCCAATACTGTAGCTTTATAGGGTTAATATGAATAATAGTTATGGTTAACCTTATAAAAGTTCAAAAAGTTCTGCAGAAGAGGAACGACCCGGTTAAAACACTCACACACATCTTCCAGTCGTCTCTGAAGATGTTTTCATTGACTAAAAAAAAAGTCCTTCAGGTTATCTTCGACTAAAACTAGACAAACATACTTTAGATTTTCTTTGACTAAACTAGACTAAAACTAAATAGGATAAGGTTGACTAAATATGATAAAAAACTAACAAGGACATTTAACACAGGGTTAAGACTAAGACTAAGCTTCTGGAAACAAAACTTCCTCAAAATATCCTGGTGATCAGATCTGAGACTCACTAATTTCTCTAAAAAATGATTAATGGAGAATCAAGCAAACCCAGAATAAAAATATTACTCAAGTTATTTTTATGTTTAAAAATCAGTCAAGATTTGACAGCAAAAAAGACACCCAGCTAAAGGTACAGTTACACTAAAAGACCTTTTACTTGATTAAAAAACTTTAAACTATCACTAGCTATGTCCAAAAATGTGAATTTAACTGCGCAAAACTGGAACATCGCATAAAACATTTGCGCATAAAGCAGCGTTTCCATTCCAACAAGACAAAGAGAACAAAATCGTCACTTGCTGACAAACTTCCTCTAAATATCACTAAGAAAACTAGGATAAGTCACCAAAAATAATCATTTTCATATAAATATAATTAATGGAAGGGATTGTAGTAGGGATGTGACGGTAAGGAAATTATCCCACCGGTTAGTTAATTGACGTGGCAATGCAGGCAATACCGTTATCACCGAGGAGGGCAGTTCATTAAAGTTTTCCCACGTTCCCACGCTTTTCTTCGTTTTTAAATAGCTTGCAAATGCCCGTGCATGAGCATTTTACTTTTACTTTCGAATAAGCTGCAATTCGGCGTCAATTGATTGAATGGACGACAACAAAAGAGTACGACAAACTTAGTCTATATTAAACACAGAATTATTAATATAGACTATATGTTGACCAGCTGTGTTCAGTTTTTAATTGCACTGTTTGTTCTCTAACTGAACTAAATTATTTTTATTACTATAAAAAAATCTAAATGTGGTGGGCAAGTGACAAAACTGGTGAAGGAAACATTTCAGAATGACCAATACAACATTTCTGATGCTGTTCAACAAGATGGGTCCGCTGGTTAGTCGAGTTATCCCGTTCCATCGTGCAATCACATGATGTTTTTAATACGCATGGAGGAATTTATTCGGTAAAAGTGTTTCCATCGTAGTTTATGCGCATTTTTCCTTATCGGATAAAAAGTTTATCCTACTCAGTTGTGCGCATACGTTTTCTATGCGCATTTTCAGAATTTATGTGCATTTTCGCGTTTCCATCCAGAGATTTTTCTTAATAATGCGATATTCCAAAATGCGCATAAAAATAGGTGGATGGAAACGCAGCTAATCATACGACAGAATGCATGGACTAGATTGTGTGTGACAGGTTATTCAGTTCATAATGATAATTTGTACATATGAAAGTGATACTGCAGCTTTATAGGGTTAATATGAATAATAGTTATGGTTAACCTTATAAAAGTTCAAAATGTTCTTCAGAGGAAGAACGACCCGGTTAAAACGCTCACACACACATCTTCCAGACGTCTCTAAGGACACATTTGCGTATCTCATGACATCTGGGCTTCAGCTGAAATGTTTCAGATGGCAACAACACAAATAAACAGAAAAATGAACCCTGACTGTACCTGAAAGACAAGGGTAAATACACAGCGATTGCCCACACTGATATTTACTTTCAGCCGCTCCAATCCCTCATAAATGATTACAGGGGAAGCGTTTGAAAAGATCTCTCGAGTTTCACGAGGAACCTGCCAAGGAACACATGCGATTTAACGCGGGTCAAACGCTTGGAGCCGTTTGTGCGCTCGCAGAACTAATGGCCCTCCGACAACGGAAACAAAATCTGCTCAGAGTATGAATCCAAGTTTTATAGTCAATATTTAGCACAAGTTTTTCTCCCTGCCTGAATGTCACAGGCGGTTAGTGCACCGTTAAAGCCTATTGATCGTTTGCGAGTAGGACCGAAATTCCCTGGAAGGACTGAGATAATGGGAAATCACAAACCTGATCTGGTGTGTTCATTTCACATCAGCCTCAGTCACTCCGTCTCTGGCCTCAGCGTTTGAGCTGAAGATCTTCACTGGCTCACGATCCGACGTGGGGAATATCTTGTGTTTACCTGTGCAGATGTAAGATTCACTTCAGTCTCTTATCAATGAAAATGCAACATCTCTGATGTATAGCAGCCGTTCAAAACTACTTAGTCTGTTTATCTGTAAGCTGCAGCTCTGAAACAGCTAAAGTGATTCAGCTAAAGTGTCCTACCTACGGATGTCATCTCATTTCCATGTGATAAAATGAGATTAGTATTTTAGAAAAACACCCCGACAAAAAACTGGAGTGGGAAACTATTTTTACGCAAAAACTGCTTTGAAATTTCACAAAAAAAAAATTACAAAGAAATGGCAAGTAACACACTGCAAAATTTTGACGTAAAAAAGATCAATATAGTAATTTTTTAAAACATCACTATATTTTACAAATATTTTTACTGTTACTATATTTTACCTGAAATTAAAGTTAAACTAAAACCATCAAAAAAAAAACACTTGTTACTTGAAAAAAATAAATATGAACTGAAATTTACACACACACACACACACACACACACACATATATACATATATATACACACATATGTGTGTGTGTGTGTGTGTGTGTGTGTGTGTATACACACATATATGTGTGTGTGTATACATATATATGTGTGTGTGTGTGTGTGTGTGTGTGTGTGTGTGTGTGTGTGTGTGTGTGTGTGTGTGTGTGTGTGTGTATATATGTGACCCTGAACCACAAAACCAGTCTTAAGTCGCTGGGGTATATTTGTAGCAATAGCCAAAAATACATTGTGTGGGTCAAAATTATTGATTTTTCTTTTATGCCAAAAATCATTAGGAAATTAAGTAAAGATCATGTTCCATGAAGATTTTTTGTAAAATTCCTACTGAAAATATATCAAAATGTAATTTTTGATTAGTAATATGCATTGTTAAGAACATAATTTGGACAAATTTAAAGGTGATTTTCTCAGTATTTAGATTTTTTTGCACCCTCAGATTCTAGATTTTCAAATAGATGTATCTCAGCCAAATATTGCCCTATCCTAACAAACCATATATCAATAGAAAGCTTATTTATTGAGCTTTCATATGATGTATACATCTCAGTTTTGTAAAATTTAACCTTATGACTGGTTTTGTGGTCCAGGGTCACATATATATTTTTTAATTATTATTTATATTGTATTTCAGCTAAAATAACTAAAACTAAAATAAAAATTCATAAATTTAGACATTTGAAAAAAATAACAAAAACACAGTAAAACTACTAAAACTTAAACTAAAGTTCAAATGAAAACAGAAAAATTATTCAAATTAAAAATATTACTTTAAATATAAAAAAAATTAGAAAATATTTCTACTAGCTGCCAAGGCAATGTCTCATTTTTATTTAGTTTGAATTCATATACTAAAATAACTAGAACTAAAGTTGATTTTTTTGAAAATAGAAAACAAAAAATTCAAATTCAAATTATTACTTTAAATATAAAAAAAATATAGAAAATATTTTGCTTGCTGCCAAGGCAACACGTCTCATTTTCATTTAGTTTAAATTGATGTACTAAAATAACTAAAAATAAAAATAATTTTTAAAACTATATAGACAAATTTACACACAACACACACCTATTGATTTAAAAGACCAACATAGTATTTTCTTGTAAAACATACTCCAATAATCTGTTTTATTTACAGCTTCAAAAAATATTTTTGCAGTGTGACTAAAACTAAAAACGAAATAAAAATAAATGAAATCTAAAGAATAACAAAAAAGAAGCAAAAAAATTAATTAAATTTAAAAAATACTGACATGAAGCTATAAAAATAAAAGCAAATTTAAAATATGAATAAAATGATAATAGTAGATAAATAATACTAAAATAATTAACAAATTAACACTATTAAACCAATTATAACATATGAATTATCCACTGACTATTTTTTAGTAAAATGTACTCAATTAATCTATGTAGCCAATATTACATTTTTTTTTTTTTTAAGTTTTAAAAATAAAAACATGCAAAGATTTGACTATTTTATTTTAAAATAGATTTTTAAAATGCAATTGTTTATCTAATTAATTTAATATTTATTTAAATATAAAATATTAATGAACATTTTTTCATAACTTCTGTGATAAACTATAGAATAACAATTATAAATGTATAATGCAGGGCAGTCAAATTGATAATTCATGATTAATCACATCTAGAATAAAAGTTTGTGCTTAATATGTATGTATTAACTGTATATATTTATTTAAAAATGCACACACATACATGTTTATATTTAAAAATATTTGCCTGTACAAATTTATATTTATGTATGATTTGCACTATGTAAAAACACATATTACATATATTTCTTGAATACATAATGTAAATGTATGCATATTTATATACATAACTATATGAAGAGTTTATTTGCAAAAACAGTTCCATTTTCAAAAATCATGTTTTTGATGATTTTTTGTTGTTGTTATTCTTGTTTTTGATGATGTTATCATGTTTTTTTGTGTGTTAGCTGTATTTTTTAGTTATTTTTACTTTATATCAAAAGAACCCAACTGCAGTTTGATTTAGAAATAATTGGAATTTACAATAAAAAACATAAATTATGAAAATTATGACATGATACTATAAAAATAAAAATAGTATTTAAATAAATAATAGTATATAAAATAATTAACAAATAAAATTTATTTTTAAATTAGACTTTTTAAATGTTTATCTAAACTTTAAACTTTAATTAAACTATTTATTTATTTATTTAATAGAAATGAAAATATTTGTATATTTCTATGTGCTAAAGTATAGAAAAACAATTATATATGTATAATGTAAGGCGTCCAAAATAAGTTAGTTTACATAATATAAGTGTGTTAACGGTTTATGTTTATATAATATAAATGCACATACATTTACAAAATAAAAAATATTTACATTTACATATTTATGTATGATTTACACTATATAAAAATACATATTACATATATTTTGTGAATATATACTGTATGCATATTTTTATACATATAAATATATGAAGAGTTTATTTGCAGAAACAGATAACCTTTTCAAGAATCATGTTTTTTATGATGTTATGTTTTTATTGTGTTAGCTGCATTTTTAGTTATTTTTTACTTTATATCAAATTAACTGCAGTTTGATTGTTATTAACTGGAATGCACAATGAAAAAACATAAATTCTGAAAATTATGCCAACATGACACCATAAAAATAAAAGCATTTAAAAATATTAATTATTTACTCATTTAAAATATTAATAGTAATATATAAATAATACTAAAATAATTAACAAATTAACACTATTCAACCAATTATAGCACATTAATTATTTGTCTGAGTTTTTTTTTTTTTTTGTAAAATGAACTCTAATAGTCTTTATGTAACCAATATTTAAATATTAATTTTAACATGGTAAATGATCCAAATAAAAACATGCACAGTATGATTTGACTGCTTTAACTTCATTTTAAATTAATTTTTTTAAATGTAAATATGTATCTAAATAATAAACAAACTAAACAATTTATTTAAATATTAAATAGTAATGAAAATATTTTTTATTTCTATGTGCTAAAGTATAGAATAACAATTATAAATGTATAATGCAGGGCAGCCAGATTGATAATTCTTGATTAATCACATCCAAAATAAGTTTGTGTTTACATAATATATGTGTGTGAACCGTTTTTATTTATTAATATACATGCACATATAGACACATATATATTTAAGAAATATTGTAATAAATTTACACTATATATAAATACAAAAATACATATTTCTTTAATATATACTGTACATGTATGCACATTTGTGACCCTGGACCACAAAACCAGTCATAAGGTTAAATTTTACAAAACTGAGATATATACATCATATGAATACTCAATAAATAAGCTTTCTATTGATGTATGGTTTGTTAGGATAGGACAATATTTGGCCGAGATACATCTATTTGAAAATCTGGAATCTGAGGGTGCAAAAAAATCAAAATACTGAGAAAATCACCTTTAAAGTTGTCCAAATTAGGTTCTTAACAATGCATATTACTAATCAAAAATTACATTTTGATATATTTACAGTAGGAATTTTACAAAGAATCATCATGGAACATGATCTTTACTTAATTTCCTAATGATTTTTGGCATAAAAGAAAAATCAATAATTTTGACCCATGCAATGTATTTTTGGCTATTGCTACAAATATACTCCAGCGACTTAAGACTGGTTTTGTGGTCCAGGGTCACATTTATATACATACAAATATTAACAGCACAAACACAAATATTACAGTATGTACACAAAAACTTTTATTTTAGTCCCTATTAATCATGATTAATCCATTTGACAGCCCTAGCCCTAGCCCTAGTTACCACCTGAGGTGGTTTTATTGTAATAACCGTGATACTCTGTCAAAAATTATGATTACATGGTAAAGGTTAGTAAGGAATCCATTTGATGAATGTTTAGAGTTTTTATTTGTAGGTAAACGGAGTGTCTTTCCATTACACTGTATCTCTCAGACTGATGGTTTGTGAGCGAATCAGCAGTTTTCTCAGCTCATAAAGCATCACTCCAGAAGGCTGAAGGTCAAACCTGTGGATTATCGTTCTTTCTCTTTATCTGCAGTCATCTCTCGTCTCACCTTCTTTCCATCCTCATTTCTCTTGCTATTCATCCCGTCGTGCCGTTTCTTAACCTCTGGCCGTGTCACGACCGGCACGTTTCCCCACATTAATCTTGAGACGGTGCGTCGCCGCTCCACCTGCGACCATCGGGATCAGAGTTTACACACGCGCTGATGAAACATACATCACCAATGCGGCCCATCCTACAGACTCTGACCTGCTACACAAAACCTGTGGAATGAAATGAAATAGGTATCTTACTTGTGTTCCCGTAATGATCCTCTCCAACTGTGTTCATGTGTTTTCTATGATGCTCTTTATGTTGTTCAGTCAGTGGAAAACTGGAAATGTAATACAAGGTTGTTTCAGACATTCATACAAAGTTATTATATTTTACCTGATATTATAGTTAACTGAAACTAAAACCCATAAAACATTTTTCGATACTTGAAAATAAATAAATAAATACACGCACAAGAACTGAAATAAAATAAAATACAGTTTTTTTTTAAACATATTTTATTTCAGCTATTTGCCAAGGCGACTTTTTTTTTTTTTTATGTAGTTCAACTTGATGTACTAAAATATAAATAATAAAAAACAAAAAAATATATTTATTAAAAATTATTTTTAAACAAAATGATTAAAACTCTAACTAAAATAAAAACGAAAACAGAAAATATAAGATTTATATTTTATATAACTAATTCAAAATATTAATTGAAATATTTATCAACTACATAAAAAACATTTATATTTATATTTTAAATATAATATATATTTTTTCTGCCAAGGCAACATTCATTTTCATTCAGTTTAACTCTATGTACCAAATTAAAAAAAAAACTAAAAAAAAAAAAAAAACTAAAATTAATTAAAAAAAAAAACTACATGGACATATTTAAAACCAAAACACACAACAAAATTATTTAAACTTAACTAAAATTTAAATGTAGTGAAAAACTTAACATTTAGTCACAAAAACTGTGAATATAAAAACGAATTTCAAATTTTTAATGAAATTAATAAATGAATAATATTAAAATCAAAATATTAATTATTGTTTATTATTATTACTACTACTACTACTACTACTACTACAATATTATTTATATATATATATATGTGTGTCTGTGTGTGTGTGTGTTACTATATTTTAAAATAGATAAATATTTAAAACGAATTTATTCACTACTAGTAAGTCACCTACTAATTTATAAATTAATAAAAGTTTAAAAATAAAAATATCACTTTTACTATATTATGATTATTCTAAAATAACACATTGTCAATTTGTTTATTATTATTATTATTATTATTATTATTATTATCAGTATATATTTTTTCATTATTATTTCTTATTTTGATATTATTTTACCACATTTGTGACCCTGGACCACAAAACCAGTCATAAGGTTAAATTTTACAAAACTGAGATGTATACATCTTATGAAAGCTCAATAAATAAGCTTTCCATTGATATATGGATGGATTTGTTAGGATAGGACAATATTTGGCCGAGATACATCTATTTGAAAATCTGGAATCTGAGGGGGCAAAAAAAATCTAAATACTGAGAAAATCTCCTTTAAAGTTGTCCAAATTAAGTTCTTAACAATGCATATTACTAATCAAAAATTACATTTTGATATGTTTTTAGTAAGAATTTTACAAAAAATCTTAATGGAACATGATCTTTACTTAATTTCCTAATGATTTTTGGCATAAAAGAAAAATCAATAATTTTGACCCATACAATGTATTTTTGGCTATTGCTACAAATATACCCCAGCGACTTAAGACTTAAGTTTTGTGGTCCAGGGTCACATTTATCTACTGATCAGATTTACATTTTATTATTAATATATCTATTAATATATTTAATAATACTATTTACTATTAATACAAGTTGTATTCTGTACGTAACTGTATATATGACTAAAGAAATCTTAAATCAGTGGCACAGAGATGAATCGATCATCAGAGATGACTATAAAACATCAATTTCCAAAAACTCTTTACAATTTTATGCAGGGTAAAAATACCATAATTTTGACCTTACATTTTGAAATAGTCCCATTTTGATCAATATTAATCATAAATTTGCATGTTCTAAGCAGTCATTGTGTTATTGTTAAACAATATAAACATGACCGTTCCCATCGCTGTGTGCTTGTGTGTGATGTGCCTGTAATAGAGATGCAGTGAAGTTCTCCATCAGCAGATGCAGTGGTCACCTCCTCCTCCTCCTCCTGCAGCTCTGGACACACAAATTGGCCTTTAACTGCTCTGTCTCTCAGCGATATTGCATTTCTCTCCTCATCGTGTCTCTCTGTCTCCTGGCAGTGACAGTTTCAGTCGCTCTCATCGATGAGATTACAGTCGGACTACGAGTCACTAAACTCCATTATCTGAGCCTGAGCTGCAGTCCACCGCTTCAGCTGGGAACACTTTACAGACACTTTCAAGAAAACCTGTGTGTAGAACGCATTAGAGTCAGGACTCATTTCATATTAAAAAATATTATCAATTCAAAAACATGATTTTAATATATATATATATATATATATATATATATATACTACCGTTCAAAAGTTGGGGTCAGTAAGACTTGTAATAGTCTTTAAAGAAGTCTCTTCTGCTCATCAAGGCTGCATTTATTTGATTAAAAATACAGAAAAAAACAATAATATTACAAAATGTTTTTACAATATAAAATACAGTTTTTTATTTTAACATACTTTAAAATAGAATTTATTCCTGTGATGAAAAGCTGAACTTTATCAGCTGTTACTCCAGTCTTAAGTGTCACATGATCCTTCAGAAATCATTCTAATACGCTGATTTATTATTAGAATGATCAATGTTGGATAATATCAACAGTTGTGCCGCCAAATATTTTTTGGAACCTGTGATTTCTTTTTTTTTTTTCAGGATTCTTTCATGAATAACAAGTTTAAAAAGTACAGTGTTTATTCAAAATATAAATATTTTATAACAATGCAAGTTATTTATTATTAACTTTTAATAAACTTTTAATTATTAACTTAATACATCCTTGGTGAATAAAAGTATTAATTTCTTTAAAAAAAAAAAAAGAAATAAAAATTTACTGACCCCAAACTTTTGAACGGTAGTGTACAGTCGTGGCCAAAAGTTTTGAGAATTACATAAATACTGGAAATTGGAAAAGTTGCTGCTTAAGTTTTTATAATAGCAATTTGCATATACTCCAGAATGTTATGAAGAGTGATCAGATGAATTGCATAGTCCTTCTTTGCCAAGAAAATTAACTTAATCCCGAAAAAAACTTTCCACTCCATTTCATTGCTGTCATTAAAGGACCTGCTGAGATCATTTCAATAATCGTCTTTTTAACTCAGGTGAGAATGTTGACCAGCACAAGGCTGGAGATCATTATGTCAGGCTGATTGTGTTAGAATGGCAGACTTGACATGTTAAAAGGAGGGTGATGCTTGAAATCATTGTTCTTCCTTTGTTAACCATGGTGACATGCAAAGAAACGCGTGCAGCCATCATTGCGTTGCATAAAAATGGCTTCGCAGACAAGCATATTGTGGCTACTAAGATTGCACCTAAATCAACAATTTATAGGATCATCAAGAACTTCAAGGAAAGAGGTTCAATTCTTGTTAAGAAGGCTTCAGGGCGTCCAAGAAAGTCCAGCAAGTGCCAGGATGGTCTCCTAAAGAGGATTGAGCTGCGGGATCGGAGTGCCACCAGTGCAGAGCTTGCTCAGGAATGGCAGCAGGCAGGTGTGAGCGCATCTGAACACACAGTGAGGCCAAGACTTTTGGAAGATGGCCTGGTGTCAAGAAGGGCAGCAAAGAAGCCACTTCTCTCCAAAAAAAACATCAGGGACAGATTGATCTTCTGCAAAAAGTATGGCGAATGGACTGCTGAGGACTGGGGCAAAGTCATATTCTCCGATGAAGCCTCTTTCCGATTGTTTGGGGCATCTGGAAAAAGGCATGTCCGGAGAAGAAAAGGTGAGCGCTACCATCAGTCCTGTGTCATGCCAACAGTAAAGCATCCTGAGACCATTCATGTGTGGGGTTGCTTCTCATCCAAGGGAGTGGGCTCACTCACAATTTTGCCCAAAAACGCAGCCATGAATAAAGAATGGTACCAAAACACCCTCCAACAGCAACTTCTTCCAACAATCCAACAACAGTTTGGTGAAGAACAATGCATTTTCCAGCACGATGGAGCACCGTGCCATAAGGCAAAAGTGATAACTAAGTGGCTCGGGGACCAAAACTTTGAAATTTTGGGTCCATGGCCTGGAAACTCCCCAGATCCTAAAACTTGTGGTCAATCCTCAAGAGGCGGGCGGACAAACAAAAACCCACTAATTCTGACAAACTCCAAGAAGTGATTATGAAAGAATGGGTTGCTATCAGTCAGGATTTGGCCCAGAAGTTGATTGAGAGCATGCCCAGTCCAATTGCAGAGGTCCTGAAAAAGAAGGGCCAACACTGCAAATACTGACTCTTTGCATAAATGTCATGTAATTGTCGATAAAAGCCTTTGAAACGTATGAAGTGCTTGTAATTATATTTCAGTACATCACAGAAACAACTGAAACAAAGATCTAAAAGCAGTTGAGCAGCAAACTTTGTGAAAACTAATATTTGTGTCATTCTCAAAACTTTTGGCCACGAAGTATATATATATATATACACACACACATTTTTTGCATTTGGAAATTATAATTATTATTAGACCAATAACAGTAAATCCTGACAATCGTGAACCCAAATAAGTTTGACTTTAAAGGGATAGTTCACCCAAAAATGAAAATGTGATGTTTATCTACTTACCCCCAGGGCATCCAAGATGCAGGTGACTTTGTTTCTTCAGACGAACACAAAGAAAGATTTTTTTCACTCAAACCGTTGCAGTCTGTCAGTCTTATAATGGCAGTCAATGGGTACCAAATCTCTGACAGTTAAAAAAAACATGCACAGACAAAACCAAATTAAACCCTGCGGCTTGTGATGATACATTGATGTCTTGAGACACAAAACGAACGGTCTGTGCAAAAAACAGAACAGTATTTAAATCATTATAGCTGGATGTTCCATCAGATCAAAAGTAAATAGTGATATAAATATCGTTATGTTTCTTGCACAGACCGAACGTTATGTGTCTCAAGACCTCAATGTATCATCACAAGCTGCAGGGTTTAATTAGGTTTTGTCTGTGTATGTTTTTTACTCTTAAAGTCCCCCTGAAATCAAAATTAAAGTTTTTTGGCTTTTAGTATGAATATATTATCCTTAAGATTATCTATAAGCTAGTGTGCTTCAAAACAACGACAAAATTCTCGTTTACAAGATATGGGCATTCAAAACTTACAGTCTCGTCACTTCCGCCAATATGAATCAAGGATTTTGATGATATCACGGTGCACTTCAGTTTCTCATCAAACGTTCTGTCCAATCAAATGCTCTCTAGAGTCCGTATTGTCCCGCCCCCTACACAGAGACGCAATAATAACCCGGAGCAGATCATATGCGCTCATATGTGCAATCGGCATGTATTAAGTTTAAGTCTGCAATTAAACTCGCAATTGCACAAAAAAAAAGTCAGTTTATATCGCAGTTCTGACTTTATAACTTGCAATTGTGATTTTATATCACACGGTTTTTAGGAAAAGAATTCCGAGAAAAAAAAACTGAATTGCAAGATATAAACTCGCAATTGCATGAAAAAAATGCCTTTATATTGCAATTCTGACTTAAGAACTCGCAATTGTGAGTTTATATCATGCAATTCTGAGGAAAAAGTGACGTTTGACTGATTAGTAGGCCTAACATAGTGGAGAGTATAGCTGATTTACAAGGCACCACTTGGGCACAAACTCTTGTACATATTCTCACTGAGGATAAAATGCTAGAATCCTTCTTGTCACCAAACCCAAGCTCAGTCTGACCGCAACACTCTCGTCCAGCAGATCCACCTTCACCAGCGGCGGTTTGTCTTCTATTACCGGGAGTCTAGACGCAAACATTGTTCCATCATTTGAGTTTTTGATGGTGTGTGTGGAGAAATTAAATATGTATGTACTTTGGAGGACGGTCTGATCCTCGCTCAATCACTTTATAATGGCTCTAATTGAATTGCCTGGGTCAGAGACAGTTTTCCAGCAGCAGCTCGACGGCCGCAGGGCAAACCGTGTTTGCCGAGAGCTGAAGGGTGCGAAAGGGAAAAGGTTACAGACAAGAAACTCTAACAGAAGTGACGTGAATTTAGAACAGCACTAATCTAGATCACTGGTGACTGAAGATTTCTTCAGTTAATTTTACATAAAAATTAATGTGTAGTTGAAATCTTGAGAAAACACAGGTGTTGTGTGGCCTTTCAGTTTTCCTAACGGCATCAATAAGGCTTCATTTCTGTCAAAACAAGCCGGATCTCAATCTGCTCCTATTTTATCAAATCCCTCCCCTCATACGCCTCTGAAATAAATGTATGACCTGTGCATTTGTTTTATGAAAAATCAATACAAATATAGCCACAGGCTACAGACGGGGCCAAGCATGGCCTACATTTTAGTAAGCACAGTGGAATAGCTTAAAGGTCAGCTGAGGAATATTATGATGTATGGGGAAATTAAATAAATAAACCAGCAGCAGAGAGTATTTGGTGGAATTTTATTTTGTGCCGTTAGCAGAAATATTCATCGTACCTCATTTTTTATTATTATGGATTTAGAAAATTCATTTTCATCAGACTGCAGGAGTGAAAGAAGCAACCGAAAATATTAGTTTAAGAAAGAAAATTCTAAATGAAAATTAGAAATTGAAAACGTACTGAAATAAAAATAAATGAAAGTGATTACTGAAAATAAAAAGACATAGATATTCAAAATATGATTAAATACTAGAGATGCACCTATACTACATTTCTCAGCCAATACCAACGATTATTCAGAAAGATATCTGCCGATGCAAGTACTGATACTGATACCTATGAAAGCCTATTGACTCTTTATCTCACAATTCAGATTTTTTTTCTCGCAATTGTGAGTTTACATCTCGCAATTCTGACCTTTTTCTCAGAATTGTGAAATATAAAATCACAATTGTGAGTTTTAAAGTCAGAATTGTGAGATATAAACATGCAGTTCTGTCAAATGAAGTCAGAATTGCATGATATAAACTCAAATTCTGAAATTCTGACTTTTTTTCTTCATAATTGCACGATATAAACTCACTTCAAACTAGACTTTATTTCTATTGCAACTTAATTTTTTAGAAATGCAATCTTGCAATTTTGACTTTATAACTCGCAATTGTAAATTAAGTCAGAATTGTGAGATATAAACTTCTGAAAACATTATTCTTTTTTCCCTTAAAAATTAGACTTTATAACTTACAATTGCGAGTTTATGTCTCACAGAATTGTACATAAAATGTCTGAATTGCGAGACATAAACTTGCAATTGCACGAAAAAAAGTAACTTTATATCGCAGTTCTGACTTTATAGCTTGCAACTGTGAGTTCATATCCCGTGATTCTGAGAAAAAGTCAGAATTGCAAGATATAAACTCGCAATTGCATGAAAAAAAATCACTTTATATTGCAATTCTGACTTTAGAACTCGCAACTGCGAGTTTATATCTCACAATTCTGGAAAAAAGATAGAAGTGTTTATTTAAATAATGTAATTCTGAGAAAAAAAAGATAGAATTGTGAGTTTATATCATGCAATTCTGAGAAAAAAAGATAGAATTGTGAGTTTATATCATGCAATTCTGAGAAAAAAAGATAGAATTGTGAGTTTATATCATGCAATTCTGAAGAAAAAACAGAATTGTAAGTTTATATCATGCAATTCTGAAGAAAAAACAGAATTGTGACTTTATATCATGCAATTCCGAAGAAAAAACAGAATTGTAAGTTTATATCATGCAATTATGAGGAAAAAAACATAGAATTGTGAGTTTATATCATGCAATTCTGAAGAAAAAACAGAATTGTGAGTTTATATCATGCAATTCTGAAGAAAAAACAGAATTGTGACTTTATATCATGCAATTCCGAAGAAAAAACAGAATTGTAAGTTTATATCATGCAATTATGAGGAAAAAAACATAGAATTGTGAGTTTATATCATGCAATTCCGAAGAAAAAACAGAATTGTAAGTTTATATCATGCAATTCTGAAGAAAAAACAGAATTGTAAGTTTATATCATGCAATTATGAGGAAAAAAACATAGAATTGTGACTTTATATCATGCAATTCCGAAGAAAAAACAGAATTGTAAGTTTATATCATGCAATTATGAGGAAAAAAACATAGAATTGTGAGTTTATATCATGCAATTCTGAAGAAAAAACAGAATTGTGAGTTTATATCATGCAATTCTGGAAAAAAGTTAGAATTGTAAGTTTATATCATGCAATTCTGAAGAAAAAACAGAATTGTAAGTTTATATCATGCAATTATGAGGAAAAAAACATAGAATTGTGAGTTTATATCATGCAATTCTGGAAAAAAGTTAGAATTGTAAGTTTATATCGTGCAATTCTGAAGAAAAAACAGAATTGTGACTTTATATCATGCAATTATGAGGAAAAAAACATAGAATTGTGAGTTTATATCATGCAATTCTGAAGAAAAAACAGAATTGTGAGTTTATATCATGCAATTCTGGAAAAAAGTTAGAATTGTAAGTTTATATCATGCAATTATGAGGAAAAAAACATAGAATTGTGAGTTTATGTCATGCAATTCTGGAAAAAAGTTAGAATTGTGAGTTTATATTATGCAATTCTGAAGAAAAAACAGAATTGTGAGTTTATATCATGCAATTCTGAAGAAAAAACAGAATTGTGAGTTTATATCATGCAATTCTGAAGAAAAAACAGAATTGTGACTTTATATCATGCAATTCTGAAGAAAAAACAGAATTGTGACTTTATATCATGCAATTCTGAGAAAAAAAGATAGAATTGTGAGTTTATATCATGCAATTCTGAGGGAAAAAGTTAGAATTGTGAGTTTATATCATGCAATTCTGAAGAAAAAACAGAATTGTGACTTTATATCATGCAATTCTGGAAAAAAGTTAGAATTGTAAGTTTATATCATGCAATTCTGAGAAAAAAAGATAGAATTGTGAGTTTATATCATGCAATTCTGAAGAAAAAACAGAATTGTGAGTTTATATCATGCAATTCTGGAAAAAAGTTAGAATTGTGACTTTATATCATGCAATTCTGAAGAAAAAACAGAATTGTGACTTTATATCATGCAATTCTGGAAAAAAGTTAGAATTGTAAGTTTATATCATGCAATTATGAGGAAAAAAACATAGAATTGTGAGTTTATGTCATGCAATTCTGGAAAAAAGTTAGAATTGTGAGTTTATATTATGCAATTCTGAGGGAAAAAGTTAGAATTGTGAGTTTATATCATGCAATTCTGAAGAAAAAACAGAATTGTGACTTTATATCATGCAATTCTGAGAAAAAAAGATAGAATTGTGAGTTTATATCATGCAATTCTGAGGGAAAAAGTTAGAATTGTGAGTTTATATCATGCAATTCTGAAGAAAAAACAGAATTGTGACTTTATATCATGCAATTCTGGAAAAAAGTTAGAATTGTAAGTTTATATCATGCAATTCTGAGAAAAAAAGATAGAATTGTGAGTTTATATCATGCAATTCTGAGAAAAAAAGATAGAATTGTGAGTTTATATCATGCAATTCTGAAGAAAAAACAGAATTGTGAGTTTATATCATGCAATTCTGGAAAAAAGTTAGAATTGTAAGTTTATATCATGCAATTATGAGGAAAAAAACATAGAATTGTGAGTTTATGTCATGCAATTCTGGAAAAAAGTTAGAATTGTGAGTTTATATTATGCAATTCTGAGGGAAAAAGTTAGAATTGTGAGTTTATATCATGCAATTCTGAAGAAAAAACAGAATTGTGACTTTATATCATGCAATTCTGAGAAAAAAAGATAGAATTGTGAGTTTATATCATGCAATTCTGAGGGAAAAAGTTAGAATTGTGAGTTTATATCATGCAATTCTGAAGAAAAAACAGAATTGTGACTTTATATCATGCAATTCTGGAAAAAAGTTAGAATTGTAAGTTTATATCATGCAATTCTGAGAAAAAAAGATAGAATTGTGAGTTTATGTCATGCAATTCTGAAGAAAAAACAGAATTGTGAGTTTATATCATGCAATTCTGGAAAAAAGTTAGAATTGTGACTTTATATCATGCAATTCTGAGGGAAAAAGTTAGAATTGTGACTTTATATCATGCAATTCTGAAGAAAAAACAGAATTGTGACTTTATATCATGCAATTCTGGAAAAAAGTTAGAATTGTAAGTTTATATCATGCAATTATGAGGAAAAAAACATAGAATTGTGAGTTTATGTCATGCAATTCTGAGAAAAAAGGTCAGAATTGTGAGATTCTTTTTTTCCCTTCACAATTAGCCATATACCATAAATAAAACAGCTTGTGAATACTCACGTAACGCTATGTACTTAAGAAGAATCAACAAGTTAACTGAGTTGGAGCCCATATGGGCCCAGGGCTGACTTGCACCACTAGCTGATTCATTAGGGATGCACATATATACTGGTATATAAATAATACTAAAATCATGTTCCTGACAAGGTTCTTATTTATTAATTTTAACGCAAACTGACACAGGACCGCCTCACATTCTGCTGCTGTGAGAAACACCGCCTCAAACTCCTTTCCAAGACATTCAAACTCTGTGAGTCAGACAGAAACACAGATCTTCTGAAGAATGCGAGCTCGACACGTTAAACGACAGTCTGTTTGGGCGTCTTAGATGATGCCTTTAGCACAGAGCGCCGCGATCATAAACACAGCTGTGCGTCTGTTCTGAAACGACAATCAAAGCGTCTTTGTGCGTCGGTTTGATTCCAGCTCCTGCATATCAGAGAACAAAACCACCGTGAGATGTTTCCAGAGCCACGATCACCTCCAAGGCCTTTCATACCACAAACAAAAAATGCATTTCATTTGTTCCGAGACTTTTTTGGTGGAGCGAATGAACCTCCTGCTGTGAGGAGAGACAAAATAAGCATTTATCCTGATGGCATTATCTGCGAGGATGTTACGTTTGCATTTAAAGAGGACTATGACGACGACGATGATGATGATGATGATGGTTAGTTATAGCTTAGATGTTGCAGGACAGCAGTAGGGGGGAAGGAAACAGCAGGAACAGGAAATCACATTACAGCTAAAATATGGGATTGGCGTTCGCCTCAAGCTGTTGTCGAATTAGAGTCGTGAAGGGCACGGCTGCAGGTTTCGCCCGGCGGAAAATTGCCACACAATTGACTGCGGCTCGACCCGCCGCTCCGTCCTCCATAAAAGCCGGAGAGTATTTTCTCGTGTACAATGATTGGATCAAATGACATAAAACCACATCAGAAATAAGGCCTAGGACTCTATTTTATAGGACAAAGTGCTCGTCCACTTACTGAACTAAAAGCTGTCATCCATTTCCCACTTGCCTTTATCTTTACGGGACATTTTGGGAATCAAACCGGGTCAATAGCCTATGTATATTTACTAGAACACATTGTTAATTTGTATACCTTTTTTTTTTTTTTTTACAAAACTAGACTTAATCGGTGTTGGGGGTAATGCATTACAAGTAACACAAGTTATGTAATAATATTACTTTTTCCAAGTAACTAGTAAAGTAACGCATTACTTTTAATTGGTAAGAAAATATCTGAGTTACTTTTTCAAATAAGTAACGCCAGTTACTTTTTTCCCGCATTTATTGAATAAAAGCTCTCCTGTCCCCATGTTGAGAGAAATTGTGAGTAAGATGTTACTTTAGTTCTGGAATAAATGTGAACATGCATTAATTCATCTCACTCTCTAAAAAATAGATACAGTATTTCTCAAAATGTATAAAAAAAAAGTGAAATTCAACACAAACCTGCAATAATTAAATGACTATCATTATCAATAAGGAGTGGAGAAAAAGAAGCTTATGCTTCTTCATACTCCTTTTCAGACTTGTATAAGTAAAAAAATAAAATTGTATTTAGTTTTACTGTTTTGCTTTGTTTATTAGTTTTTATTGCATTTATTTTAAAATAAACAAAGCAAAAATTTTATTATTATTATTATTATTATTATTATTATTATTATTATTATTTCAAATTGTTTGTTTTTAAGAAAAACTGAAGTTAAGCATTTTTTTCCAATGAAAAAAAAAACAAATGTATTTGGCACAATTTGTATTTTAAAATAAAATAAAATAAAATAAAATAAATTTAAATTAAATTAAATTAATAAAAAATTTGCTTCATTTTATTTTGTTTTATTTTATTTTTTATAATAAAATAACATTAAATTAATAAAAATGTTGCTTTGTTTATTAGTTTATATTGCATTGATTTTGAAATAAATGCAATAAAAACTAATAAACAAAGCAAAAATATTATTTTATTTTATTTTCAAATAAAAATTGTGTCAAGGAATGAATCTCAGTTTGTTTTTTTAGAACAACTGAAGTTCCCATGGAAAAAAAAAAACAAATGTATTTTACATTACACTGAGAATCATTCCTTGGCACAAGTTGTATTTAAAAATAAATGCAATAAAAACTAATAAACAAAGCAATAATTATTCAATAATTAAATGTTAAATAATACAAATATCCTTTATGTATTTAATCCCATTTTATTAACCAATGTCTTTGCTGCCGACCTTCGATGATCCAATTCATCCAAACTAATAAGCTAAAATTATTCAAGATAATCTAACATATGTTTTCCTTTTTTTTTGCTGAAGAGTTGACATTTTTTCTTCTGCGGTCTACTGTACAGACATGAATTTACTTTTCTCTAAGCCTGAGGCTTTTGGTGTGAAAATGCTTTTACATTTGCCAAAAATAGAACTTTTTATATTAAAAACAAACAAGCAAGCCCTGCCCAGATTTAAAAAGTAACGCTTTGCAGGACATGAACCGCCAGCATAATCATTTGCATGTTTTTCTTAATAACAGTGGAAACCTAAAATACCCCATCATTTAAGGTAAAAGTAATACATCATTCTGAACTACAAAAAGTTGTGCTTTTGTAAAATACCTAAAGAAAACAAACATGCGCTTTCTACCGTCTCTGTCTTGAGGAGTGCCTCACAAAAATGTCCCAAAACTTAGTGAATATTTGCCTCACAGACATGATCAATGTATCTATAGAATGCTTTAAATTACTACTTTAATTTACTAAAACGAAATAATTAATGTAATAAAATCATGTAAGTTTAATGTGAAAATTCCGCCTAGTTCGTTTAAGTTTAATTTAATATGTTGCATCATTTTGCTTCTCGAGTTAATGTATCTTGAAATAAAAATGTTTAGTTTTTTTTGTATCAAAAACACAGAGTAAGAAAACCATTTCTGCAGTGTTCACGAACCATTTTTAGAATTCTTCAGACATCATGTGGTTGTGGTTGATGGAAAGACTTTTTACCCATTTTTCTTTCTTTTTCTCAATCTTCATGAGGTCTTTTCATGTTTAAACCGGGAACGGACGAACAGTATGAGGCTGTGAGCTGTGAACAGCTAAATGTTTCTCTGAAGCTTCATTGATTCACACAATTGAAGCTCTTGTGACTCTTGTGAGATGGATCATCTTGGATGTGTTTATATGGTGTTTTATATGAACACAAGCCTGAAATATGAGCTCAATATCTGCTTCACATTCAGATCAATTTAATAAGCCTTCTCACACTCGTCCAGCGACGTCTGAGCAGAAATAATGGCGTTTGGCCCACAGTGAGACGAATCGTTTCATAACACAGATTGGGTTTGGAGTGCATTTGCGGCATGTGAGTGTTTGTGAACGCTGAGGATGAATGTCATTAATGAAGCACTTTTAACCGTGTTAATAGTTTGATAATGAGGCTCAGTGACACGCCATTCAACTACATTATCAATGGAATAAACACACTCAAGATGTCCATGTGAATCTGAAGCAGGTCATGGTTTAATAATAACAGCAGCGTCTTGTTTCAGGTGGATTCAGATCCTAAAGAGTCACATCTGTCTGTTCAGGAACATTGTGAATCATCTCCTGCGGCATAATACACCTTCACAGCTGCGTTTTCACCATCCTTTGGCCTTTCTTTTTATTTCTTTATTTTAATTAACTGATGTTTGGAAAGTGCATCGGTTCTGTTGTTGCTTTTTCACAGCAAAGTATTACATTGTAGCTCAATCTGCACAACAGACCCAGAACATCTGGTATAATGGTAATACATCAGAACACTGTTTTTTTAACCTTTATAAAAAAAAACTGAAATCTACCTCAAAAACTAATCACAAGTAGCTTTTCCACAAGCTGAGGTAAATACTAATACAGCTGAGGTCAAAAGTTTACATGCACCTTGCAGAATCTTCAAAATGTTCATTATTTTACCAAAACAGCAGGGATCATACAAAATGCAAGTTATTTTATATTGAGTACTGACCTGAATAAGACATTTCACATAAAAGATGTTAACATATGGTCTCCACATAAGAAAATAATAGTTGAATTTATTAAAAATGCATGCTGTTCTTCAGAAAAATCCTTCAGGTCCTACAATTCTGTGGTTTTTTAGCATTTGTGTGCATTTGAACCCTTTCCAACAATGACTGTATGATTTTGAGATCCATCTTTTCACACTGAGGACAACTGAGGGACTCATATGTAACTTTTACAGAAGGTTCAAACACTCACTGATGCTCCAGAAGGAAAAATATGCATTAAGAGCTGGGGGTGAAAACTTTTGGAATTTGAAGTTCTGTAAATTTAACTTGTTTTGTCTTCTGGAAAACATGTAAGTGTTTTTGTCGCTTTTGAAAGGCAGTACTAATTGACAAAAGTATGATATTTAGGCAAAATAAGAAAAATGTAAACATCTCCATTATGTTCAAAAGTTTTCACCCCCTGCTCTTAATGCATGTTTTTATAAAATAATAAAATGCAACTAAGTAATGGAATTGGAGTAACACAAGGGAGTTATTTTCCAAACACTGCACTTAATAATCTTTTACTGTAAAATGACATGAAAATTACCGTTTTTCAATAAAATAAAATAAAATAATTTTTTTTTTTTTTTTTTGCTTTGTTGATTAGTTTATATTGCATTTATTTTAAAAGAACTATTAAACTAATTATTTTATTTTATTTTCAAATACAAATTGTGCCAATGAATGATTCTCAGTTTGTTTTTTGTTTTTTTTAGAAAAACTGAAGTTAAGAATTTTTTTTTCCCATAAAAAAAAAAAACAAATGTATTTTACAATACACTGAGAATCATTCCTTGGCACAATTTGTATTTGAAAATAAAATAAAATAAATGTTTTGCTTTGTTTATTAGTTTGTATTGCATTTATTTTACATTTTGGAAGTAAAGTCATAAAGTCTAAAGTCTTTTTACCATTAAAATTATGATTATTTATTTACTTATTTTATTTTTTTTATTTAGAAAATGTCAAATATTGCCTACACTAAAGAAAAGAAAGGAAAAATGTACTGGTAATTGTCTCTTTTTAAATTATCTATTAATTTTATAGACATTTCTGGTAATCCTAAAACACAGTGCAATTAAGTGCAAAATTCAAAGATTCAAAAAATTTAAAGATTAAAAAAAAACAAAGACAAAGAAAAACACTGTTTAATACAAACTTTTTTTTTTCAAATTAATACAGTACAATGTGTCATTTTGTTATATATATATATATATATATATATATATATATATATATATATATATATTATATATATATATATATTACAGTGTAGTTTATTTGTTTGTTTGTTTATAACCTGTGACCCCAACTTAATGTCTGACTTTGTGACCATTTGAAAAAGAAAAATGTGTTTGTTTTTGAAAGAGAAAGACCTGGATCTATCAGAGCAGATGGTGAACATCAAACCAGTGCATTGTCAAGGCCTTGAAGACCTTGGATGTCTGTGTCTGTCTCTTTCTGATCGTCCTGCTGCACAGAAACGCTCCTTTTCATCCAAAACCCTGTTTGTTTCAAAGCCCCGAACGATTTCATGTTAAAGCTTTTATTTAAAGACACACATCTATATGTTCCAGTGTCTCCAGCAAAACCAAACCCATCAAATGCTCACATTGAGGATAAATCACTCTGTTAAACAGAACGTGAAGCTGCTCGTCTGTATTTACAAAAACTCGGATGCAGCAAATGAAAAGCTCATGCGTCGGCCGTCAATACATTATTTATCCATTCAATGCAAAACACGATCAATGCGTTCATATCTGACAGAGGAGAGCTATTGATCTGAAAGCCAAAGCCACATTATTTCAATCAGTAAATTACGGGTGCCGTCAAATCTCGAACCATCAGAACATGAAATAACCGTCCACGAGAGAATGGTCTTGATCTGGCTAATGAAAGAGAGCACAATTCTTTCTTAAACACTCGTATTGATCACCGGGTAGCTATTTGATTCAATTTTGAGTTCCAGGAAACATATATAGACTGGGTTTGATGTCTAAAGTGTCCCGTAAAGATAAAGGCAAGTGGGAAATGAATGGCAGCTTTTAGTTTGACGTCTTGGAAGGGATTTTGAGACAGAGTTTCTCACAGCAGCAGATTGTGAGTCGGTCGTGTGTCTGTTTGCATAAAAAAAAGACCAGCAGAACGGTTTTCTTTTAATATTATATATGGTAACACTTTATTTTAAGAGCCAGTTCTCACTGTTAGTTGTTCATTAGCATGTACACTACCAGTCAAAAGTTTGGACACACTTGACTTACTTCTTTTTAGTCAAATATTAAATTAAAAAAAAAAAAAAAAAAAAAAATATATATATATATATATATATACAAAAACAATACAATATATTTTTAAATTTCAATTTAATTTAATTTAATTTTTTTTTCTTTTTAATTTGGTTTGATTTTTTTTTATTTTTAAATACAAATTGTGCCCAGGAATGATTCTCAGTTTGTTTTTGAGAAAAACATTTGTTTTTGTTCTTAACTTCAGTTTTTCTTAAAAACAAACTCATTCCTTGGCACAATTTGTATTAAAAAAAAAAAAATAATAATAATAATAAAATAAATAATAAAATACAATTAATTTAAAAAATATATCAAATAAAATAAAAAAATTATTGTATTGTTTTTTTAAATAATTAATATTTGACTAAAAAAACTAAACAAAAAAAAAAAAAACATTAAATCAAGTGTGTCCAATCTTTTGACTGGTAGTGTATATGTTACGTCCCTTAGTTTTATAAAATAAATATTTTATATTTTAGATCTTGCGGGACTAGGGGTAAAGGGAAAAATAACATTTATGTGTGTGTGTGAGTATGCAATAATGCTGGCAGGCCAATAGATCTTGATATTAGTGACCATTTATTTTGCACAGTGCCCAGAGAAAACAAAAACAATGATATCAGAGTATTTACAATATTTACAGTATTCACAAAAGCAAACACTCAAACACCAACATAACAAGAGAAGGAAGGTGGGAAGGGGAGAGCACGAGAGGTGCCAAATAAAAGAAATAAACAAAACAAAACACAGCTAGCTAGTTGTTGTAATCTAGGCTAACTACCCAAAAGAAAATGTAGGGGGGAAAAAAAAGTCTTCGGCGTAACCAGTGAGATGACTGGATAACGTAAACCGGGCGTCATCATCCAGGTAGAAGAGTGACAGACTGGTGGACCAATGGGAATCTGAAACACACACAACAGACTAACACACACAAACTTTACGCAACTTACGTACGTATACGTAACAGTATATTTCCCTTTTTAACATCTAAAATCATGTTGGAAATCATAATCATCAGGTTTTGTTCATGTAAAACTGTTGAATTGTCAAACTCACTCTTCAATTCAACTTCTCACTCAAACTATGATAATATGATTTGTAATAAAATATTTTGACTCAGTATGTACAGAATTATATACAATGTAAAAAACTATTTGTTAAATCAACTTAAAATAATTTTTTACCTGGCTACCTTATAATTTTAAGTTCAGTCAACTAAAAAAAGTTAAACTTAAAATGTTAAGTTGTACTAAGTGACAACGTAGATATTTGAGTTGGTTGAACTTAAAATTTTAAAGTAGCCAGGTAACTTACCCGGCTTTTAAGTTTAACAAACCTATTTTTTTTGTTAAGTCAGCTCAAATATCTAAATTGTCTCTAAGTACAACTGAACTTTTTCAAGTTGACTAAACTTATTTGAGCTGATTCAACATTTTTTTTTACAGTGGTATTACCTGGCTGCCTTATAATTTTAAGTTCAGTCAACTCAAAAAAGTTTAGTTAACTTAAAATGTTAAATTGTACTAAGTGACAACTTAGATATTTGAGTTGTTTCAACTTAAAATTTTATGGCAGCCAGGTAACTTACACAGCTTTTAAAGTTAACAAACCAAATTTTTTGTTAAGTCAACTCAAATATCTAAGTTGTCTCTTAGTACAACTTAATATTTCACGTTGACTAAACTTATTTGAGCTGATTCAACAAATTGTGTTTTTTTTTTACAGTGGTATTACCTGGCTGCCTTATAATTTTAAGTTCAGTCAACTCCAAAAAATTTAGTCAACTTAAAATGTTAAGTTGTACTAAGTGACAACGTAGATATTTGAGTTGATTCAACTTAAAATTTTAACGGAACCAGGTAACTTACCCAGCTTTTAAAGTTAACAAACCAAATTTTTTGTTAAGTCAACTCAAATATCTAAGTTGTCTCTTAGTATAACTTAACATTTCACATTGATTAAACTTATTTGAGCTGATTCAACAAATTGTGTTTTTTACAGTGGTATTACCTGGCTGCCTTATAATTTTGAGTACAGTCAACTCCAAAAAATTTAGTCAACTTAAAATGTTAAGTTGTACTAAGTGACAACTTAGATATTTGAGTTGATTCAACTTAAAATTTTAAGGCAGCCAGGTAACTTACCCAGCTTTTAAGTTTAAGTCAACTCAAATATCTAAGTTGTCTCTTAGTACAACTTAACATTTCACGTTGACTAAACTTATTTGAGCTGATTCAACATTTTTTTTTACAGTGGTAGGCTGCCTTATAAGTTTAAGTTCAGTCAACTCCAAAAAAGTTTAGTCAACTTAAAATGTTAAGTTGTACTAAGTGACAACTTAGATATTTGAGTTGATTCAACTTAAAATTTTAAGGCAGCCAGGTAACTTACCCAGCTTTTAAGTTTAAGTCAACTCAAATATCTAAGTTGTCTCCTAGTTCAACTTAACATTTCAAGTTGACTAAACGTATTTGAGCTGACTGAACTTAAAATGTTGAGGCAGCAGGGTAACAAATTATTTTAAGTTTACTCAACAAATTGTGCTTTTTTTTTTACAGTTTAGGTATATATATATATATATATATATATATATATATATATATATATATTATATATATATTATTATTATTATTATTATTATTATTATTATTATTATTATTATTATTATTATTATTATTATTGAAACTGCAAAATTACTATTATCCCTATCTGCACAAGTACCATTGATGGTTCAGTTACAGTACATTACTGGTGAATAAAAATGTATAAATGAAACATCTTGCAAATGTCCTCTGATGGATATTTCATGTGTTACTTTTATGTTTTAATCGTCATTCACATTTATAGAAGCTAGCGGGGCTAGTTGTCACATGGAGAAGACATTATAACTCAATAACTGAGCTGCACTTTCTCCTGACCAGTAGATTTTGTTTTTTGTAGTCAATTGTTTGAGGTTTGCATTTATACAGAAACTGACCTTCATAAATAAAGCCACCCTGAGAAACATTGACATGTGACAACATGCCATGCCATGGAGAAACTAAATCACTTTTCTTTCAGTTTTTTGTCCTTTCTGTAGATGATATTTCAATATGAAAGCCGGATGATTGAGCAGCGATTACGTGTGACATTCTCGAGAGGCTTCAGGTGGAGCGTCTTCATGATTTCACTCTTCTTGACTTCAGCGCTATTGTGAACTGATGCTCATTATGATGGCACTGAATAATATCTCTTTCTTCTCACAGGACCATTTAACACTCATTTAGTGACTGACAGAATAAAACCTGTACAGATGCAATTCAGATGCTGTTTGTGACATAAAACCACTTGACTTTTCTTTACCAAGGCAGTAAAAATAAAATACACGGCAGGGTTATCATCAAAACTATAAAAAATATATATATTTTTTTAATTAAATAAAGCTATAATACACAGATTTTTTTTTCATTGATTCATTAAATTTATTTAATATTCAAAGTAAGTGGTTGCAATCAATTTATTTTAGCTACACTTAAATAAACACATTTAGTTGACTAACTCTCAACATTTTTTTATTTAAATGTAGCTAAAATAAACTGTTTGCAACCCCTTACCTTAAAAATGTTTAGTAAATTACATTTTTGTCAGTGTAATAATATACTACTAATTCATGAAAAAATAATACATTTTAGATTTAAAAAAAATAATAATAATAATAATAGCAGTAATATATACTATAGTATACGTAGTAGTTTAGGTATTAAACCAACTCACTTGGAATAAATAAAAACTAAAAGTAAAAAATGAATTAACCCTAAATAGTAATATAGTAATAAAAACAACAAAAGCACATAGAAAAATAATAAAAATACCTAAATAATAGTTTTTGTCTTTAAAAAGAAGAAACAACTAAAAATGACAAAAGCACATAACAAAATTACTAAATAATTAACTAAAAAATGAAATACAAATAAATGTAAATTGTCTATCTAAATTGTAATATTGTAAAAGAACAAATCTAATAAAAATAACAAAAGCACACAGCAAAATTACCAAATCATTAACTACAACTGAAATAAATAAATTAAACATAAATAGTCATATAAAAAAAATGACATAAGCACATAGCAAAAGTACTAAAACATTAAATAAAATTCACATAAAAATTAAACCTAAATAATAATTATTAAACAAACAAAAAAAATAATAATAAAAATGACAAAAGCACATAAAAATATTACAAAAATATTACCTAAAAAATATTTAAACTACAAAATTAACTACAACTGAAATAAATAAATTAAACATAAATAGTAATATTTAAAAAAGAATAAAAGCTAAAGGATAAAAGCACATAACAAAAGGACAAAAAAATAAATAAAAGAAAGCTGAAAACATAAAAATAAAATCTAATTCAAAATCCAAATGGTAATATTTAAATCTAAAAATCATTAACTACAATTGAAATAAATAAATTAAACATAAATTGTACTATTAAAAAAAGAATAAAAAACTAAAAAAATGACAAAAGCACCTAACAAAATTGCTAAAACATTAATTAAAATTCACAATAAAAATAAACCTAAACCTAAATAGTAATTATTAAACAAACAAACAAAAAATGCAAATATAAATGACAATGCACATAACAAAATGATCAAAAAAGTAAACAAAAAATATAAAAATAAAAGCTAATTAAAAATAAAAAAAATCTAACAAATTATACTTAAACAATACTGATGCACTTACTAAAAACCATAAAGAACCTTGATAATAATCTGTGATTATTTCACATTGACATGAACATCAATCAGATCGAAAAATTTATTGTTTATTTTATATATATATATATATATATATATATATATATATATATATATATATATATATATATCTTTAAATATCTATATTTAATATCTTTAAAATCTTTTTATGTATATGTAGTCGACACCATAACCCTAACAGAAAATATGCATATATATATATATATATATATATATATATATATATATATAGTAATATACTAACTAAATATCCCCTAAATATAGTACACACACATAAACCCACACCCTAATAGAAAACTTTTTTCTGAACTGCATTTTTACTAATTCATAATTTTTTTTTTATTTATGTACAATTTACACAAATAAGGATGTTCCCAGCTGTCCTAAAAAGTTGTTTTAGTTTGGTTTAAATTATTTCTAGGTGCAAACTCCTACCCAAAATTCACATAACTACACAAACACACACACACACATACCTACATATGTGACGGCTGTTTGCCGCGGCGGTGTGGTGACGAGTTTTGCATGTTTTCCTCGTGTTCTATTCAAATGAAGAAAGTGGGTCTCATTCGGTGACCTTTACCATCTAAAACAAAGATTTGCACAAATAAGTGCTTTGAAATGTCATCTGTGCCCAAATCTGCATACGAGAGACTCGTCCTGCATGAAAATGAAGACATTTTCACACGCTTTTCCATTTACAGACAAAAAACAAAAACAAAAGGAAAAGAGCAACAAATGTCAGCATACTGTAAAGCATTTCAATGCGCCGCGAGATATTCATTAACCTTTGTGATGAACGACTTTACCTGCCTGATTAAAATAACCGCAGGGGCCTCACATGTGAACGGAGCTCTGTTAACCTGCCGCAGGTACAGTTGATCCTTTTAGTCTGCAGAAAGACACATTATGGTATTTCACTGTATATTATTGATATTATTGTTAGTGGTTAAAATACTACTAACTATTAAAAATGAATTAGCAACTAATTTATGGCTATTTAAATAAAAAAAAATCAATTGTATTAAATTATTTTTTATCATATTTTATATATAAACATTGTATTTTTACTATTTATCTTTCTTTCTGCAGTTCATCTGTAGTGTAATTGTATGTGTATCCTGTGCCACAGCTTTTTTTAGTAGTATTTTTAATATTAATGTAAGCTTATTAAAAAATAGTAAAAAAAAAAAATTTTTATTTTTGCACATTTTTTTTTTTCTAAAAAATATTTTTAGAATTTTTTTTAATTGCCTTCAGTTATGGTGTTTAGGAAAAAAAAATATTTGTGTGTATTTACATGCAAAATAAAAAATCTTTATTTCTTGTTTAAAAAAAATACTTGTGAAGAACTTCTGCAATAAAATAATAATACAATTTGTTTATTTTACAATTAAAAAAAATAAAAATGCAATGTTTTTATCTAAAATTATAAAAGATAAAAATTTTAATTCAAATAATCATAATTTAATTTAAATCAGCATAATTTAAGGCGGTTAAAAAATTATATATAAAATATAAATTACTTTGATTTTTTTTTACTAAAAATTATTTATTGTAGTATTTTATATATATAAATATTTATTTTTTACTGCACATTTCTCTTTCTGCAGTTCATCTGTAGTGTAATTGTATGTGTATCCTGAGCCGCAGCTTTTTTTAGTAGTATTTTTAATATTAATGTAAGCTTATTACAAAATAGTAAAAAAATAAATAAATAAACATTGTATTTTTGTACATTTTTATTTCTAAAAAAATAAATGGTAAAGTATTTCTGCATCCTAGTATTTTTAATTGCCTTCAGTTATGGTGTTTAGAAAAAAAAATATTTGTGTGTATTTACATGCAAAATAAAAAATCTTTATTTCTTGTTTAAAAAAAATAATTGTGAAGAACTTCTGCAATAAAATAATAATACAATTTGTTTATTTTACAATTAAAAAAAAATAAAAATGCAATGTTTTTATCTAAAATTATAAAAGATAAAAATTTTAATTCAAATAATCAATTTAATTTAAATCAGCATAATTTAAGGCGGTTAAAAAATTATATATAAAATATAAATTACTTTGATTTTTTTTTACTAAAAATAATTTATTGTAGTATTTTATATATATAAATATTTATTTTTTACTGCACATTTCTCTTTCTGCAGTTCATCTGTAGTGTAATTGTATGTGTATCCTGAGCCGCAGCTTTTTTTTAGTAGTATTTTTAATATTAATGTAAGCTTATTACAAAATAGTAAAAAAATAAATAAATAAACATTGTATTTTTGTACATTTTTATTTCTAAAAAAATAAATGGTAAAGTATTTCTGCATCCTAGTATTTTTAATTGCCTTCAGTTATGGTGTTTAGAAAAAAATATATTTGTGCGCATTTACATGCAAAATAAAAAATCTTTATTTCTTGTTTTAAAAAAATAATTGTGAAGAGCTTCTGCAATAAAATAATAACACAATTTATTTTACAATTAAAAAAAATAAAAATGCAATGTTTTTATATAAAATTATAAAAAATATAATTTTTAATTCAAATAATCATAATTTAATTTAAATCAGCATATTTGAAGGCGGTTAAAAAATTATATATAAAATTAAATATAAATGAATTACTTATTTTTTATTAAAAATGATTTATTGTAGTATTATATATATATATAAATATTTTATTTTACTACACATCTTTCTTTCTGCAGTTCATTTGCAGTCTAATTGCAAGTGTATCCTGTGCCGCAGCTTTTTTTTACTCTGGTTTTGAAGGCTGTTCTTGGAACGTGAGGAATGTTTTCCAGACATTTTTCTGGTCGTGTCACGTGTTTCTTTGGTTCCTATGCTGTAAATGTGTTCTCTGAGGGTCTGTGTATTTACAGACCAAACTGTTTTGCTCTCGCTCAGCTTGTCGACTCTAATGGATGTTCCCTCAGATTCACCTCTGACTTCAGCAAAACCAGAGTTTCCCCGCAGCTTTGGAAATCCCGTCCATCAGCGTCAGGACACTGGAATCTAACCGCCCGACGGAAACAAGCTTTTTCTCTCCACATATGAGCAAAAACTCAGACAAGGAGACAGATTTCAAGATATAGCAGAGAGTAATAATTGTTAAGAGTAATACAGTAATTAATGCTATTTTCTATAGCACCTTTAAAAGTTACATCTCAAAGCACTTTGCGAGAATAAAATAAAAATGCATTCACAAAATGAAAACGTTGTATTAAGACCATTTAAGAAATCACACAAAACTACCCTAAATAGAAAAACCTATTGTATTAGAGAGTAATAATCATGTTGAATTCAATCATATGTGTTCTAGATTCAGCAGTTTTCAATGTGCAACCTAAAATTGGTGGAAAAACATTTTAAATGTCAATATTAAAATGCATTTAACCATATAATCATAGCAAAATGTTTTGGCTTAAAAGTCAAATGCTATAGTATTTTTGCACAAATATCTCTGTGCATTTAAAGGCATGCGTTAAAGGATAAATGCATTTTATCAGCCTTTCGTTATTTTCTATTGTTTATGCTTATACATTATGCAAAATACAAATATATACATTAAGAAGAGCTGATCTAGATGACTGTCCTTGTGTTTCCCAGATCTTTTGTTGTTGATTTTATATTGCAATGTTGGTAATGCTATTCTTATTCATTTAAAGGCATGCATTAAAGGTTAAATTTATGTATTTACTGTACAATGCATTGAAGGTATGCATTTTATTGGTTGCTTGCATTACTTTCATTCACTGGGAATCGAACCCTCAACCTTCAAGTTGCTCTGTTGTTCATTTCTGTTCACCTGTATAGTATTAGTCTCTTTATTTTCTGTTGTTTATGCTTAGAAAACATTGCAAAATACAGACTACATTAAGAAGCACTAAACTGTGGACAACTGTCCTTGGATTTGAGTAGCAAATAATGATTGTCAGTAATAATAGTGAGCTTCAGGACTCATGCAATTTTGTTTCTCACATCTATTTCATCTTCAATCAAACTCTAAAGCATTTTTGCACAAATTATTATGTCACATGGAAATATTAGTAATACTGTCTTTAAAATGCATTTAAAAGCATGCATTAAAGGGTAAATGCATGCATTTTATCAGTGGCTTGCGTTACTTTCATTCACTGGGAGCTGAACCAGCAACTTGGAGTCGCTCCGCCTTTCGTTATTTTCTATTGTTTATGCTTATACATTATGCAAAATACAAATATATACATTAAGAAGAGCTGATCTAGATGACTGTCCTTGTGTTTCCCAGATCTTTTGTTGTTGATTTTATATTGCAATGTGTGATGCTATTTATTGGTTGCTTGCATACTTGCATTCACTGGGAATCGAACCCTCAACCTTCAAGTTGCTCTATTGTTCATTTCTGTTCACCTGTATAGTATTAGTCTCTTTATTTTCTGTTGTTTATGCTTAGAAAACATTGCAAAATACAGAATACATTAAGAAGCACTAAACTGTGGACAACTGTCCTTGGATTTGAGTAGCGAATAATGATTGTCAGTAATAATAGTGAGCTTCAGGACTCATGCAATTTTGTTTCTCACATCTATTTCATCTTCAATCAAACTCTAAAGTATTTTTGCGCAAATTATTATGTCACATGGAAATATTAGTAGGCTAATACTGTCTTTAAAATGCATTTAAAAGCATGCATTAAAGGGTAAATGCATGCATTTTATCAGTGGCTTGCGTTACTTTCATTCACTGGGAGCTGAACCAGCAACCTTGGAGTCACTGTTCATTATTGTCTGTCGTTTATGCTTATACATTATGCAAAATACAAATATATACATTAAGAAGAGCTAATCTAGATGACTGTCCTTGTGTTTCCCAGATCTTTTGTTGTTGATTTTATATTGCAATGTGTAATGCTATTTATTGGTTGCTTGCATACTTGCATTCACTGGGAATCGAACCCTCAACCTTCAAGTTGCTCTATTGTTCATTTCTGTTCACCTGTATAGTATTAGTCTCTTTATTTTCTGTTGTTTATGCTTAGAAAACATTGCAAAATACAGACTACATTAAGAAGCACTAAACTGTGGACAACTGTCCTTGGATTTGAGTAGCAAATAATGATTGTCAGTAATAATAGTGAGCTTCAGGACTCATGCAATTTTGTTTCTCACATCTATTTCATCTTCAATCAAACTCTATAGTATTTTTGCACAAATTATTATGTTACATGCATGAAAATATTAGTAATATTGTTTTGATGCATTTAAAAGCATGCATTAAAGGGTAAATGCATGCATTTTATCAGTGGCTTGCATTACTTTCATTCACTGGGAGCTGAACCAGCAACCTTGGAGTCACTGTTCATTATTTTCTGTTGTTTATGCTTATACATTATGCAAAATACAAATATATACATTAAGAAGCGCTGATCTAGATGACTGTCCTTGTGTTTCCCAGATCTTTTGTTGTTGATTTTATATTGCAATGTTGGTAATGCTATTCTTATTCATTTAAAGGCATGCATTAAAGTTTAAATTTATTGCATTGAAGGTATGCATTTTATTGGTTGCTTGCATTACTTTCATTCACTGGGAATCGAACCCTCAACCTTCGAGTTGCTCTATTGTTCATTTCTGTTCACCTGTATAGTATTAGTCTCTTTATTTTCTGTTGTTTATGCTTAGAAAACATTGCAAAATACAGACTACATTAAGAAGCACTAAACTGTGGACAACTGTCCTTGGATTTGAGTAGCAAATAATGATTGTCAGTAATAATAGTGAGCTTCAGGACTCATGCAATTTTGTTTCTCACATCTATTTCATCTTCAATCAAACTCTAAAGCATTTTTGCACAAATTATTATGTCACATGGAAATATTAGTAATAGTCTTTAAAATGCATTTAAAAGCATGCATTTAAGGGTAAATGCATGCATTTTATCAGTGGCTTGCGTTACTTTCATTCACTGGGAGCTGAACCAGCAACTTGGAGTCGCTCCGCCTTTCGTTATTTTCTATTGTTTATGCTTATACATTATGCAAAATACAAATATACCCATTAAGAAGAGCTGATCTAGATGACTGTCCTTGTGTTTCCCAGATCTTTTGTTGTTGATTTTATATTGCAATGTTGGTAATGCTATTCTTATTCATTTAAAGGCATGCATTAAAGGTTAAATTTATTGCATTGAAGGTATGCATTTTATTGGTTGCTTGCATTACTTGCATTCACTGGGAATCGAACCCTCAACCTTCGAGTTGCTCTATTGTTCATTTCTGTTCACCTGTATAGTATTAGTCTCTTTATTTTCTGTTGTTTATGCTTAGAAAACATTGCAAAATACAGACTACATTAAGAAGCACTAAACTGTGGACAACTGTCCTTGGATTTGAGTAGCAAATAATGATTGTCAGTAATAATAGTGAGCTTCAGGACTCATGCAATTTTGTTTCTCACATCTATTTCATCTTCAATCAAACTCTAAAGCATTTTTGCACAAATTATTATGTCACATGGAAATATTAGTAATAGTCTTTAAAATGCATTTAAAAGCATGCATTTAAGGGTAAATGCATGCATTTTATCAGTGGCTTGCGTTACTTTCATTCACTGGGAGCTGAACCAGCAACTTGGAGTCGCTCCGCCTTTCGTTATTTTCTATTGTTTATGCTTATACATTATGCAAAATACAAATATACCCATTAAGAAGAGCTGATCTAGATGACTGTCCTTGTGTTTCCCAGATCTTTTGTTGTTGATTTTATATTGCAATGTTGGTAATGCTATTCTTATTCATTTAAAGGCATGCATTAAAGTTTAAATTTATTGCATTGAAGGTATGCATTTTATTGGTTGCTTGCATTACTTGCATTCACTGGGAATCGAACCCTCAACCTTCGAGTTGCTCTATTGTTCATTTCTGTTCACCTGTATAGTATTAGTCTCTTTATTTTCTGTTGCTTATGCTTAGAAAACATTGCAAAATACAGACTACATTAAGAAGCACTAAACTGTGGACAACTGTCCTTGGATTTGAGTAGCAAATAATGATTGTCAGTAATAATAGTGAGCTTATGGACTCATGCAATTTTGTTTCTCACATCTATTTCATCTTCAATCAAACTCTAAAGCATTTTTGCACAAATTATTATGTCGCATGGAAATATTAGTAATAGTCTTTAAAATGCATTTAAAAGCATGCATTTAAGGGTAAATGCATGCATTTTATCAGTGGCTTGCGTTACTTTCATTCACTGGGAGCTGAACCAGACACCTTGGAGTCACTGTTCATTATTTTCTGTCGTTTATGCTTATACATTATGCAAAATACAAATATATACATTAAGAAGAGCTAATCTAGATGACTGTCCTTGTGTTTCCCAGATCTTTTGTTGTTGATTTTATATTGCAATGTGTAATGCTATTTATTGGTTGCTTGCATACTTGCATTCACTGGGAATCGAACCCTCAACCTTCAAGTTGCTCTATTGTTCATTTCTGTTCACCTGTATAGTATTAGTCTCTTTATTTTCTGTTGTTTATGCTTATAAAACATTGCAAAATACAGAATACATTAAGAAGCACTAAACTGTGGACAACTGTCCTTGGATTTGAGTAGCGAATAATGATTGTCAGTAATAATAGTGAGCTTCAGGACTCATGCAATTTTGTTTCTCACATCTATTTCATCTTCAATCAAACTCTAAAGCATTTTTGCGCAAATTATTATGTCGCATGGAAATATTAGTAATACTGTCTTTAAAATGCATTTAAAAGCATGCATTAAAGGGTAAATGCATGCGTTTTATCAGTGGCTTGCGTTACTTTCATTCACTGGGAGCTGAACCAGCAACCTTGGAGTCACTGTTCATTATTTTCTGTTGTTTATGCTTATACATTATGCAAAATACAAATATACCCATTAAGAAGCGCTGATCTAGACAACTGCCTTTAGGTTTCAGTTACAAAACTGTATTTGTGAGCTTCAGGCCTCATGCATTTTATCGGTTGCTTGCTTGCATTACTTGCATTTGTTTAATATCAGTCTCTTTATTTTCTTTCATTAATGTTTAGACAACATCAAAAAATACAGAATATACATTAAGAAGAACTAAACCGTAGACGACCATCCTTGGATTTGAGAAGCAAATAATGATTGTCATTAAAAAACAATTTGAAATAAATTTGAATTTATTTGAATTAATCTTTATTAAAATCATTTTTATATACAAACACTTCTTTTTAGGGTATATCTTTGTTTCTTGTTAAAAATTCTGCATCCCAGTTTATTTAATTGCCTTCATTTATGCGGATTTAAATGTATAAGTAAAATAATTTTATATTTTTGTTTTATATATAAATAGTAAAAATATTTAATGTAATTAAGCATATTTATTTGATTTACTAAATATATTTGATTTTATTAAAACGCTGTGGAGTTTGATTTCTAAAATCAACAAAAGGTCTGGGAAAAAAACAGCAAATTATGACAGTCTTTAAAAAACAAATGGTAAAGTACTTCTGCATCCTATTGTTCTATTTCCTTCAATTATGGTGACTTAAATTCAATTAGCTGAATGCATATTTAAATTAAAATAATGTATTATACTATTTTATAAATAAACTTTGTATTTTTACTGTATATCTTTATTTCTTGTTAAAAAATAAAAGTATTAATTTTGTTAATTGGCTTTATTAATGCTGAATTAAATCAAATATTTGAATTTATTTGAATTAATCTGAATTAAAATCATTTTTATATATAAACACTTCTTTTTAGGGTATATCTTTGTTTCTTGTTAAAAATTCTGCATCCCAGTTTATTTAATTGCCTTCATTTATGCGGATTTAAATGTATAAGTAAAATAATTTTATATTTTTGTTTTATATATAAATAGTAAAAATATTTAATGTAATTAAGCATATTTATTTGATTTACTAAATATATTTGATTTTATTAAAACTGTGGTGTTTGACTCCTAAAATCAACAAAAGGTCTGGGAAAAAAAAAAAACAGCATGAGGCCTAAAACTCACAAGTATTTTTTTTGCTACTCAAACCCATGGACAGATAAGATCAGCGCTTCTTAGTATATATATATTTAGTATTTTGTACTGAAATTCATCATGCAACAGATCCAGATGTGTGCAGATGCTGGAGTCTGAAGATCCAGTGAAACAGAAGGTCAGACGTATTGATGTATGTGTAAAGGCGTCTGTTGACAGTGCTTGATAACATGCTGTCTGCTGACGGGACGCTCGGACTGATGGAAAGGTCGGTAAACAAAGCTAACTAGATTTCTGAAAGCCCTCAATTTGGCCTTCAGGAACGGCGCGTGGCGTATTAAACGCAGTGACAGTGGCGATCGCTTACAACAACGTCTCACTGAACAATCTGACATCAACAAGAGTTTCTGAAGATCTGACAACCAGACAAAATATGATGGAAAACAATAAAGTTATTAGAAAACTCTTTCAATAACATTCATTACATCAACTAAAATCAACTATTGGTTACAGTGCCTTGCGGAATTATTCATACCCCTTTCACATTTTGTTATGTTGCTGCATGTTAAACTACTTTAAATTACTTTTTCCCCACATCAGTCTACACTCCCTACTCCATAATGGCAAAGCAAAAAATAGGTTTTTAACATTTGTGCAAATTTATTATTAAAAAAAAAACTGAAAAGATCCCGTTGCATAAGTATTCATACCATCTGGGACACACCGAAATTTATCTCAGGAGCATTCATATTGCTTCTAGATGTTCCTACACTTGGAAGTGTTAAACTTAGTTAAACTGTGGCAAATTCATTTGAATGAGTCTGATTTAGAAAGGCACACACCTCTCAGGAAAGGTCTAACAGCTGAAAATGCAGATCAGAGCAAAAACCAAGTCCTGAGTCGGGAATAATTGCCGGGTCCAGCCGAGTTCAGGGACAGTTGATGGAAATTTTATTGACTCGTTGCATTATTACGAAAGGGACATTCAGTATTCGCACGTGTTTAAAAGTCTTGCCAGTACTTGAAAGCCTGTTGGTTTCTTTGCATACACAAACACCCAAAGCGTGCTCACCGAAAGCGCCTCTCAGTCAGCGTGCAAATGCTGAATTAAGTTTTCTTTTGCATGTTATTGCTACCCACTTACATGAAAAGTAATGTCAAAATGCACCGTCTTGGAGAGTATTCATGCAAATGCGGTTGGTTTTGTCTTGAGTGAATTTGAACAGGTGAGAGAAATACAGATGTGTCACAATATATGTGACCCTGGACCACAAAACCAGTCATAAGGTAAAATTTTACAAAACTGAGATTTATACATCATATGAAAGCTCAATAAATAAGCTTTCTATTGATGCATAGTTTGTTAGGATAGAACAATATTTGACCGAGATGCATCTATTTGAAAATCTGGAATCTGAGGGTGCAAAAAAATCTAAATATTGAGAAAATCACCTTTAAAGTTGTCCAAATTAAGTTCTTAACAATGCATTTTACAATAAAAAATTACATTTTGATATATTCACAGTAGGAATTTTACAAAAAATCTTCACGGAACATGATCTTTACTTAATTTCCTAATGATTTTTGGCATAAAAGAAAAATCAAAAATTTAGACCCATGCAATGTATTTTTGGCTATTGCTACAAATATACCCCAGCGACTTAAGACTGGTTTTGTGGTCCATGGTCACATATATGATCTGTGCATCCGGTCTTAAAGCGACAGCAACGTGAACCTGCTGCAGCAGACTGCGTCATATTAAATTTCATAGATAATTTTATCTCACAATTCAGATTTTTTTAAATATGTTGTTTATATGTTGTATTTCGGGCTTTATTACTCAAATTAACTCAACAGAGTTTTCTGAGGGGAAAAATGTCAGAAGTGTGCGATTTAAACTCATGATTTTGAGCTGAGGGGAAAAGGGAGATTGTCATTTCTTATCAAAATTGTGAGATACAATCTGGGAATTGTGAAAATAAAGTCAGAATTTTTAAAATATAAACTCAAATTTTTCCCTCTTTTATTCCATGGCCTCCATAGACTGCTAGTTAAAAACTGTCCCCTTACAGCCAGGGGCGTGTTTACCTAAGCAAACCTTAAAGGCTGTAAAGGTGCTTCAACTATGTACTACTTATTTCAGTGTTTTATTTTTAATAAATTTGTAAAATTTGCAAATCTGGTTCTTGCTTTGTCATTATTATGGTGTATGGAGTGTAAATTTAACAAATGTATTAGTTTAACATAAGGCAGCAACATAAAATGTGAAAACAAATGAAGGGGTATGAATACTTTTGCAAGGCACTGTACATTCAGAGGCATTCAAGTGATTGTTTTTCTTTAGAAAACTTTACTTCACAACATCCCAAAGTGTAATATTGTACTTTTTACTGCACTGCGTTTCATATTAAATATCATTTAATACTTAATTACATTTGAAATCTATTACTTTCTTAATTTTACTAAAGTAAAAGTAATTCAAAGATTTACTTGAGTACGAGAAATTTTTAATGTTCTTAAGTATTAAAGATAAAACAAACAACTTTTGAATGTAGTGAAGTAGTTTTCCAAGGAAAAACACTACAGATATTTTTAAAATTATTTGAATAAAGTAAAAATACTTCACTGCTGTCTGCCTCTGCATTATTGTTTTTAATAAAAAAGGCAATTTATTAAATAATATAATATAGCGTATTATATAACAATAATACACATTTTTTCAGTTAAATAAGCAATAATTAAATTTTTATTTAAATATTTAATTATATTTATTTAAATAGCATAAAGGCAGTTAAAAAATACTACAATGCAAAAGTACTTTATTATTATTTTTTTGTACTTTACTTACTTTAAGAAAAAGACATACAGTAAAAATACATATAATTTAATATATATTTATATATATATATATATATATATATATATATATATATATATATATATATATATATTTTTTTTTTTTTTTTTTTTTTTTTTAATTAGCCATTAAATAAGTATAAAATAAATTAGTTTTTAATTTAAATCAGCATAGCTGAAAAAGTTTTTAAAGTTTTAAATATTTTAATAAATACTTATATAGTAATAAGCAAGTTTCAATTTTAATTGCTAACAGGAATTAAATATATATAGTAAAAATACAATGTTTTTATATAAAATACAATAGCACAATTATTTTACATTTAAATAAGCATAAATTATTTTCATTAAATCTGCATAATTGAAGGCAGTTAAAAAATACTACAATGCAAAGATACTTTATAATTAATTTTTTTAACAAGAAAAAGACTTACAGTAAAAAAGTAATACATTTAATTAATTTTAAATTAACCATTGAATAAGCAAATTATTTTTAAATTTATGTTTAAAATTTTTAAATATTTTTAATTTATGTTTAAAAATATTTTAATTTAAATTAGCATTCATTATTTTTTTTAATTTAAATCAGCATAATTAAAGAGTTTAAAAATGCACTTTACAATTAAATTTTTTAACAAAAAAAATTAAGTGTTAAACATTTTAATTTAAATTTAAATTATTTTTAATTTAAATCAGCATAGCTGAAAAAAATATTAGTTCAAAAATTCTACAATGTAGAAATATTTTAATAAATATATATATATATATAGTAACAATTTAATTTTAATTGCTAACAGGAATAAAAGATATATAGTAAAAAAAAGGTTGGAAAATCCTAGGATGCAAAAGTCACTTTTAATGACATTTTATGACATTTATGTATAAAATTGTGTGCATTAAATAGAAATACCATTGTATATTTGGTACAAACTGTTAAAAAATTTCATCAAAACTTATAAATAAACATTATTGGTGTGTTTTACAAGAAAACACCATTTCATTTTTTCTACTTCAAAATTCAGTTGAATTCATGCAGTAACTTGCTCTTTTTTTTTCCTAATAGTGAAGTTTACTAGCAATTTCTGAGTGACTTTTTTTTTTTATACACAGATTGTTTGTCAGTGAACATGGCTGTAAAGTTTCTGAACACAACCAGTCACTTTTGGATGTTCTTCCAAAGCAAAGCAGCAGGACAGACGTCCTTTCCGGCCACTGCGGTCAGAGATTCTGCAAACCCGTTCAGAGTTTAATGACCACATGAATATTTAGAGATCTAATTACTTGAGTGGCTTCTGAAGGCCGTTTCTCATCAGACATCAAACAGACGCTTTCAACCTTCACAAATAACGCTGAACAAGAAGTCAAAATGGACCCGAAATGGATCAACAAGCTTAATCAATATTGAACTAAAGCCGCTGTCCATCAAAACCATCACAGGGTCAGTTAAACCACGCCAGACTCATTTAAAGCCGTATAAATTGACCCAATTTGCCTGATTTCTTTCTGTTTTGTCCATTTTAAATGTAATCTGAGTTTTTGGCAAGGCAAAACTTCATATTGATGACATATGATAATGATTTTACAGGAGTTTTTATCTTATCTGTTCCAGAGAGGAGAAACAGTTTATGCTTTTTTGTTGTATTGTTTTTAATAAAAAAATAAAAATAAAAAAAAAATAGAAAATTTATTTAATAATATAATACACTGTATTATATAAAAAAATAGAAACATTTTTCATTTAAATAATCATAATTTATTTTTTATTTAAATCAGCATAATTGAAGGCAGTCAAAAAAATTACAAGAAAAAGACATATCTTAAAAAAATAAAAAAATAATTAATTAATTTTAAATTAGCCATTAAATAAGCATAAATTAAATTAATTTTTAATTTAAATCAGCATAATTGAAGGCAGTTAAAAAATACAAGAAAAAGACATATCTTAAAAATAATAATAAATTAAATTAATTTTAAATTAGCCATGAAATAAGCATAAATTAAATTAATTTTTAATTTAAATCAGCATAAATATTCAAAAATTCTACAATGTAGAAATATTTTATTAAACTACATAGTAATAAGTGCTTTAAAATTTTAATTGCAAACAAGTAATAAAGATATGTAGTAAAAATACAATGTTTATATATAAAATATAATCGTAGAATTATTAAAATATTATTAAAATTATTTAAATAAGCATAAATTAATTTAATTAAATCGGCATAATTGAAAAGAGTTAAAAATACTAGGATGCAAAAATAATATACATTTATATTTTCTTCTATAATATTTCTTTAATTGAATGAAAAAAATTAAATGCAGTTTTAAAAATACTACAATGTAGAAGTAAATAGTAAATAAATATATAATTATATAATATAATATATTATATAGTTTAAATGCAATATTTATATTGTATTTAAATATATTTAAATGATTTTAAATTTGAATAAGTACAATTTAATTTTTTATTTAAATTTAAAGTGTAACTGAATGCAGAAAAAATACTGTGATGCAGAAATAGTGATAATAACTTAACTTAAATAAGAAATAAAACAAAGTATAAATAGTGTTTATATATATAATATTTAATAATGTTTAATATTTTGGACCCATTTTAATTGATACATTGTGTGTTTTCATTTTAATTTGAAAGTTTTAGTCATTGGTTTCTGTGCTTGTGTCATTTTTAGTAGTTTTTGTTTATAGAGAGAGATTTAAATGCATTTTTAGGTTTAAGTTATTTTAGTGCATCAAGTTAAACTAAATTAAAATGAGATGTTGCCTTGGCAACTAGCTTAAAGTTAATTGACAATTAAATGCTACTTTTATTTAAATGAATGAAAATGATAATTTTTGCAGTTTTTAGTTTCAGTTTTAGTTAACCTTAATTACCTGAATAGACTGTAATAAGATTGATAAATTAAATAAGAAATATATTGATGCATCAATTTAATCTTTTTGTGTATAATTAAAATCTGTTAAAAATACGTAGAAATAAGAAATAAATATATACTATATTGGGTGGAAATAGTCAAATGTGTTGAGATTGATTCTTTTAGCGTTTAATCTTAAACATGCATCATGAAATGACAAAAGCAAAAGAAGTGAAATTAACCCTTGAAATTTTGCATTTATCTTGTGAAGCATGAAATGCATCCCACAGTGAGCAGCGGCTGAGTCTGATGAAGCTGTTTGTGTGGCTCTGACCTTCAGTTTTGTGTTTTTACAGCTTATATGAGAGGATTGAGAGTCAAACACCCGTCTCTTCCCTAAAGCTCTTCTGATTCACCCCATCAAACACACACTAGATAGACAGAGAAAAAAATATTCTGATAGAGAATGAGCAGAAGCACACCTGGAATACAAAACTATACCTGCCGGTACTGCGGTATCATGACAATATCAGACCGCAGCACTGTGGTACTTCTTCAGTGTACCATTAGCAGGACTATTAAATTAATCTAAAAAATATATCGTTTTGTGTGGAGAGTGGAAGCTAAAGCGCACTTTGCAGGAAATAGAAGCGCCAGTGTGATCACTTGCATTGTTTTTCTTAATTACAGTGGAAACCTAAAATACCCCATCATTTTGTTCATAAAGGTAAGAGTAATACATCATTCGGTACTGCAAAAGGTCTACTTTTATTTGTGTGGACTCACAATATCAACAAAACTTGTGCTTTTGTAAAATAGCTAAGGAAACAAACATGTGCTTTCTGCTTTCTGTCTTGAGGAGGAGCTCTTCACAAAAATCATCCGAACCTCAGGGAATATTTGCCTCACATTCTTTTGTTTTACTAAAACGAAAAAAATCATGTAGTAAAATTAAGTTATATTGTTTAAAAGTTAATGTAAAAATTCCACTTGCGATGCAAAATACAAAAAAAAAAGAAAGATCCGAACCTCAGGGAATATTTGCCTCACATTCTTTTGTTTTACTAAAACGAAAAAAATCATGTAGTAAAATTAAGTTATATTGTATAAAAGTTAATGTAAAAATTCCACTTGCGATGCAAAATACAAAAAAAAAAAAAAAAAAAAGAACCGAACCTCAGGGAATATTTGCCTCACAGACATGATAAATGTAACGGATGCTCTAAATTACTACTTTAATTTACTAAAATGAAAGAATTCTTACAATAAAATTAAGTTATATTGTATAAAAGTTAATGTAAAAATTCCACTTGCGATGCAAAATACAAAAAAAAAAAAAAAAAAAAAAAAAAAGATTAGAACCTCAGGGAATATTTGCCTCACAGACATGATAAATGTAACGGATGCTCTAAATTACTACTTTAATTTACTAAAATGAAAGAATTCTTACAATAAAATTAAGTTATATTGTATAAAAGTTAATGTAAAAATTCCACTTGCGATGCAAAATACAAAAAAAAAAAAAAAAAAAAAAAAAAAGATCCGAACCTCAGGGAATATTTGCCTCACAGACATGATAAATGTATCGGATGCTCTAAATTACTACTTTAATTTATTAAAATGAAAAAATTCATATAATAAAATTAAGTTATATTGTATAAAAGTTAATGTAAAAATTCCACTTGCGATGCAAAATACAAAAAAAAAAAAAAAAGAAAGATCCGAACCTCAGGGAATATTTGCCTCACAGACATGATAAATGCATCTATCGGATGCTCTAAATTACTACTTTAATTTACTAAAATGAAAGAATTCATATAATAAAATTAAGTTATATTGTATAAGAGTTCATGTAAAAATTCCACTTGCGATGCAAAATACAAAAAAAAAAAAAAAAAAAAAGGATCCGAACCTCAGGGAATATTTGCCTCACAGACATGATAAATGTATCGGATGCTCTAAATTACTACTTTAATTTACTAAAATGAAAGAATTCATATAATAAAATTAAGTTATATTGTATAAGAGTTCATGTAAAAATTCCACTTGCGATGCAAAATACAAAAAAAAAAAAAAAAAGAAAGATCCGAACCTCATGGAATATTTGCCTCACAGACATGATAAATGTATCGGATGCTCTAAATTACTACTTTAATTTACTAAAATGAAAGAATTCATATAATAAAAATAAGTTATATTGTATAAGAGTTCATGTAAAAATTCCACTTGCGATGCAAAAAAAAAAAAAAAAAAAAAGATCCGAACCTCAGGGAATATTTGATTCACAGACATGCTAAATGTATTGGATGCTCTAAATTACTACTTTAATTTACTAAAATGAAAGAATTCATATAATAAAATTAAGTTATATTGTATAAGAGTTAATGTAAAAATTCCACTTGCGATGCAAAATACAAAAAAAAAAAAAAAAAGAAAGATCCGAACCTCAGGGAATATTTGCCTCACAGACATGATAAATGCATCTATCGGATGCTCTAAATTACTACTTTAATTTACTAAAATGAAAGAATTCATATAATAAAAATAAGTTATATTGTATAAGAGTTAATGTAAAAATTCCACTTGCGATGCAAAATACACACAAAAAAAAAGAAAGATCCGAACCTCAGGGAATATTTGCCTCACAGACATGATAAATGTATCGGATGCTCTAAATTACTACTTTAATTTACTAAAATGAAAGAATTCATATAATAAAATTAAGTTATATTGTATAAGAGTTCATGTAAAAATTCCACTTGCGATGCAAAATACAAAAAAAAAAAAAAAAAGAAAGATCCGAACCTCAGGGAATATTTGCCTCACAGACATGATAAATGCATCTATCGGATGCTCTAAATTACTACTTTAATTTACTAAAATGAAAGAATTCATATAATAAAATTAAGTTATATTGTATAAGAGTTCATGTAAAAATTCCACTTGCGATGCAAAATACAAAAAAAAAAAAAAAAAAAAAAGGATCCGAACCTCAGGGAATATTTGCCTCACAGACATGATAAATGTATCGGATGCTCTAAATTACTACTTTAATTTACTAAAATGAAAAAATTCATATAATAAAATTAAGTTATATTGTATAAGAGTTCATGTAAAAATTCCACTTGCGATGCAAAATACAAAAAAAAAAAAAAAAAAAAAAGGATCCGAACCTCAGGGAATATTTGCCCCACAGACATGATAAATGTATCGGATGCTCTAAATTACTACTTTAATTTACTAAAATGAAAGAATTCATATAATAAAAATAAGTTATATTGTATAAGAGTTCATGTAAAAATTCCACTTGCGATGCAAAAAAAAAAAAAAGAAAGATCCGAACCTCAGGGAATATTTGATTCACAGACATGATAAATGTATCGGATGCTCTAAATTACTACTTTAATTTACTAAAATGAAAGACTTCATATAATAAAATTAAGTTATATTGTATAAAAGTTAATGTAAAAATTCCACTTGCGATGCAAAAAAAAAGAAAGATCCGAACCTCAGGGAATATTTGCCTCACAGACATGATAAATGTATCGGATGCTCTAAATTACTACTTTAATTTACTAAAATGAAAAAATTCATATAATAAAATTAAGTTATATTGTATAAAAGTTAATGTAAAAATTCCACTTGCGATGCAAAATACAAAAAAAAAAAAAAAAAGAAAGATCCGAACCTCAGGGAATATTTGCCTCACAGACATGATAAATGCATCTATCGGATGCTCTAAATTACTACTTTAATTTACTAAAATGAAAGAATTCATATAATAAAATTAAGTTATATTGTATAAGAGTTAATGTAAAAATTCCACTTGCGATGCAAAATACAAAAAAAAAAAAAAAAGAAAGATCCGAACCTCAGGGAATATTTGCCTCACAGACATGATAAATGCATCTATCGGATGCTCTAAATTACTACTTTAATTTACTAAAATGAAAGAATTCATATAATAAAATTAAGTTATATTGTATAAAAGTTAATGTAAAAATTCCACTTGCGATGCAAAAAAAAAGAAAGATCCGAACCTCAGGGAATATTTGCCTCACAGACATGATAAATGTATCGGATGCTCTAAATTACTACTTTAATTTACTAAAATTAAAAAATTCATATAATAAAATTAAGTTATATTGTATAAAAGTTAATGTAAAAATTCCACTTGCGATGCAAAATACAAAAAAAAAAAAAAAAAAAGAAAGATCCGAACCTCAGGGAATATTTGCCTCACAGACATGATAAATGCATCTATCGGATGCTCTAAATTACTACTTTAATTTACTAAAATGAAAGAATTCATATAATAAAATTAAGTTATATTGTATAAGAGTTCATGTAAAAATTCCACTTGCTATGCAAAATACAAAAAAAAAAAAAAAAAAAAAAAGGATCCGAACCTCAGGGAATATTTGCCTCACAGACATGATAAATGTATCGGATGCTCTAAATTACTACTTTAATTTACTAATATGAAAGAATTCATATAATAAAAATAAGTTATATTGTATAAAAGTTAATGTAAAAATTCCACTTGCGATGCAAAATACAAAAAAAAAAAAAAAAAAAGAAAGATCCGAACCTCAGGGAATATTTGCCTCACAGACATGATAAATGTATCGGATGCTCATGCTCTAAATTACTACTTTAATTTAGTAAAATGAAAAAATTCGTATAATAAAATTAAGTTATATTGTATAAAAGTTAATGTAAAAATTCCACTTACTCCACTCAAAAAAAAAAAAGTCTGTGGCACCCAATCTGTCTTTACATTTAACATGAAAAACAGCACTAAAATCATGGGCTTCAACAACGTTAACTGGCTGATTTATGAGAAAAATAAAACAATATTGGCAAAGTTATAAGCTTTTATTGCCGTTAACTGAATGATTGATTTCCTGAGACAATGTGCTTAATAATTTTTTTAACATGCATTCAAATATTTTCTCATGTTTATTTCGTGCTGCAAATATTAAAAAGGAAAAATTCATAAATTTACATGCTGCTTGATTTGAGGCGAATACAAATCTCACTACAAATTAAAGAGCGTAAAAATAAACATTTAATGTTGTTATTTTATCATAAAATTGACAGAATTTATAGGCTGAGACTTGTGCTACAAATAATAATGAATGGATTTGAAAACGTTAAATTTTATTTCTGAGCATTTATACCGTAAATAAAACAGCTTGTGAATACTCAAATAAAATCAACAAGTTAAACAAGCCCATAATGATTAGGGGGCCACTGATTTATGCTTCATGCGCAAATTGGTGGGTGGAGCTAAACAGGCAGTGCTGTAGAAGCAGGTGTTGATTGTTTTCTGTGGAGGCAGTGCTTATCCACACTATTACTACACTATCATTTGATTTAAAATTTTATTTACATTTAAAACAAACATGCTGAATGACAGTGACTCCAGGTCTGAGAAGATTCAGTAGCAGATCCAGATCCTGATGCTTGTAGATGTTCATATGAGCTGCTGATGTTCACAAACACACACTAACACACACACACTGGACTCAAATGACAGCAGAAGCTGGGTGAAGTAGATTTGTGTTTTTTAATTGACTCAAATCCTCCAGTACAGTAAAAGATCAAGGCTGTAACTAAACTCTTCCTCCTACGACACCATAGAAAAATACCCTGCTCGTCTGAATGAGGCAAGCTATGGAGCAGAAGACGGGTAGATGAGTAAAGTAACTAACCTCTGCAAATTCACTTACACTCCAGGACCAATACGTCCTCAAATATTCATAGGTTATGCAAAAATCCATATGGTGGCTATATCTCGAACAAAAAAAAAAACTGAACAAAATAACAGAACAACCCCATATATCAGTTTACATCCAAAACAAAATCCAAACCACAGGGTTACAGATTCACAAGAGCAAACGAAATCAACAACACAAGTCCTGCGTCTTCACATCTACATCTACATCACATACACCATCAGAGATGCTCAAACACTCGGTTCGTCCCGCAACTAGCGGGAATTTAACATGACGCTCAATCGGACAAACAGTATTTCGCTTCATACTTCTACGTGTTCGCTGAAGAGGGGAACGATGAGAGTAATAGAGGCTGTGAAATCTCTAATGAAAGTGTAACGTGTCTAAATGAACTCTAATAAACTGAAGACTAAAGAGGAGAATCGCATGACACCGGTCAGAAGCGTCACAATGCAACCCACAATTATTTTGCATGAAGAAAATCAAGTATGTTTTTGAAACATTAGGCTTTTTTGCATTGCAGCATTATTTTAATATAAATTAAATAAACATTTATCCTTAAAAGTTTACTACTGCAATGTAATTTCACTGCAAAAACGAATTATATATAAAGTATTGTGTCTTGTTTTGCAGTTCAAATATCTAAACATTTATAAATCAAGGTATATTTACCTGTGAAACTAAATGAAACAAAAAGTATAATTTTATGACGTTTCATCAAGCTAAAGTGACTTCAAGCTAAACAAAACTTAATATCCTACACTGCAAAAAAAAAATTATTTTCTTTCTTAGTATTTTCGTCTTGTTTTCTACTATATCTACATTTTTTAAACCAGGATGTGTTTACTTGACAAGTAAAATGACTTGAGATATTATGTCTTGTTTTCTGAAAAAAACTATTCAAATTTGGTTAGTTTTTGCTTAAAACAAGCAATTATCTGCCAATGGGGTGAGAAAAATAATCTTAATTCAAAGGCTAAACAAGATTATTTTTCTTGCCCCATTGGCAGATAATTGCTTGTTTTAAGAAAAAACTAACAACAGTTGGATATTGTTTTCTAGAAAACAAGACATAATATCTTAAGTCACTTAAACACATCCTGATTTGACACTTTATAGATATTCATACTAGAAAACAAGACAAAAATACTAAGGAAGAAAACTTTTTTGCAGTGCAAGTCAAGTAAATCTTGATTTAAGAATGTTTAAATATTTGCACTAGAAAATGACAAAAAATAGTCAAAAAGTCACTTTTGCATTAATAGTAATGTTACATAATTAGAATTATTTGTACATCATGGTTGCATCTGTATTGGATAAAATTGATGCTGATTTTTATTTAAAAGTCTCCCTTGTACTGCAGTTAAATGAGTGTTTCCGTAATGAGAATCTAATGAAAATCACGTCTGACGATAATGAGAATAACAAACAAATCACAAAAGACAAACGTCCAGATGATTCACGATAATGAGAGCTGCAGGGAAATGTCACGATGCAAAAATCCTGTGGTTCAAAAAACTTTTTTCCTCATGCAAAATGCAAAACACAACATCTTATGTCTTCCTCTGCATTTTTAGAGTAATACATAAGCTCCTGACGGGTTTAGTGCGACTCGGTAAGTTGCAAATAAATGCAATGCTGCATGTCAGAATCGTGTGTGCATGAACATATTCCTGTTCGATTCAAATAATATTGATGCTTCTGCTGCATAATGTCGGAAGGCGGAATAAACGGCATAGTAATGATAACGATTCTGCGGTGGCGTCACGTTCAGATGTGTGTGTTAGGAGGCCGTGGATGTGTTGGGGCTCCAGCCCATCTGATAGGCTCGTTCCAGCGTTCGCTTACAGTCCTGCATCACCGTACTGAACACAATGTGTGGATACTGCAGCACCAGTCTCTCCACGGTCTCCTCGTTCACCTGCGACAACAAAACAGACACATACATTTGCTTTTCATTTGACTTGACGCATAGATTTTCCCTAAAAAGCATCACTAATTTGCACTGAAGAAGTGATTCACATATCAATGCAGGACATGTATGAGAAATCTCATGTCGAGCTGATGAAACACAGACGCTCCACATGTTGAGTGAGATAATCGCCACGCCGCGTCCGCAGGGATCCAGACCAAAGCTTCATCATGTACAATGTCATGTTGTTCACATGCAGACCGAAGGTGAAGATCTCGCTTGACCTGCTTTAATCTCTCAGGAACTTTTACGCAGAAACCTTTGTGCGGCTGCGGCGCATTTGCACTTGAAAAATCAGTGTAAAAAACTGAAGACATGCACTTGAAAAAAAGTGTTTTGTCATGTTTTCCATCCCTTTCAGAATCTGCCAAATAGTAATTATTTTAGGAAAATAAAAGGGATCATACAAAATGCATTTTATTGTTTATTTAGTACTGACCTGAATCAGATGTTTCACAAAAAAAAAAAAAGATATTGACATAGAATCCACAAAAGGAAAATAATAGTTGAATTTATTAAAAAAATTATCCTTAATTTTTGGTTTGTTAGCTGAACGATCCACAGCTGTGTGTGTTTTTTTAGTGATAGTTGTTCATGAGTCCTTTGTTTGTCCTGATCAGTTAAACTGAGCACTGTTCTTCAGCAAAACCCTTCAGGTCCCACATATTCTTTGGTTTTCCAGCATTTTTGTGTATTTGAACCCTTTTCAACAATGACTGTGTGATTTTAGGATCATATGCAACTATTACAGAAGGTTCAAACACTCACTGATGCTCAAGAAGGAAAAATCATGCATTAAGAAAACCTTTGGAATCTGAAGATCAGGGTAACTAACTTATTTTGTCTTCTGGGAAACATGTATATATCTTCTGTAGCTTCTGAAGGGCAGTACTAACTGAAAAAAATATGATATTTAGGCAAAATAAGAAAAATGCACATATCTTCATTCTGTTCAAAAGTTTTCACCCCCAGCACTTAATGCATTGTTTTTTCCTTCTGGAGCATCAGTGAGTGTTTGAACCTTCTGTAATAGTTGCATATGAGTCCCTCAGTTGAACTAAGTGTGAAAAGATGGATCTCAAAATCATACAGTCATTGCTGGAAATGATCCAAATACACAAAAATGCTGGAAAACCAAAGAATTTGTGGGACCTGAAGGATTTTTCTGAAGAACAGCAGACAGTTTAACTGTTCAGGACAAACAAGGGACTCATGAACAACTATCACTAAACAAAAAAACACAGCTGTGGATTGTTCAGAGAACAACACAGTATTAAGAATCAAGGGGGTGTAAACTTTTGAACGGGGCCATTTTCCCTTTTTATGTGTATTCAACTATTATTTTCTCTTGTGGACTATATGCAAATGTCTTTTAAAGTGAACTATCTCATTGAGGTCAGTGCTTTTTGCATTTTGTATGATCCCTCTTATTTTAGTAAAATTATGAACATTTTGTCATCAATACTGTACTGTAAAACAAACAAAAAAATCCATTAATTTTATGGACATTTCTGTGCATTTCTGACTTGGTTTTCGTGTCTTGTTTCTAGACAAAATATCAAAAAATTCTCTAAATATTTTCTAAAAATTATTTTCTTGTCAAAATTAAGAGTTTTTGCTTAGAACAAGCAACAAGATTATCACAAAAAAAACAAGATTATTTTGCTTAGCCCATTGGCAAACAAAAATGCACTTAATTTTGACTAGTTTTTTTCTGAAAACAAGAAAGTAATTTTTTCTCATTTAGAAAATCATTGTTGATTTAAAAATTTTTAGATATTTTGGCTGGAAACAAGACAAAAAATCTAAGCAAGAATTTTTTTTCGCAATGGGCTTTAAAATAGCTTTTTTGTCTGAATGCATTTGAAATTCCAGTTCACTTCCTAAATTTGAATACAATCAAACAGGAAGCATGTATTAAGTTTTGTTTTCTGGAAAAAAAAGCTTACTATTATTGCAACTATTATTTTCTATTATATGCAAATGTCTTTTAAAGTGAACTCTCTCATTGAGGTCAGTACTAAATAAACAGTAACATGCATTTTGTATGATCCCTCTTAATTTAGTAAAATTATGAACATTTTGCCATTCTGAAAGGTTGATGTAAACTTTTGACCTCAACTGTAAATTAATAAATCAAAATTAACCAAATGTATGAATTCATGAAAAAAAAAAAAATAATAATCCAACTTTTAAAAAACTGCCAATTGGGCCCAAGTAAATAAATAAATTAATTAATTAATACAATTCTTGTTTTCTCCTTGAAAATACCGTACAGCTGTGGTGCATTTGCACATGAAGAATAAGTGTAAAAACATCTGATGCATGCACTTACATACACTGATTTTTGTCATATTTTCCAGTCCAAATATCTAAACATTTATAATCAAGACACATTTACTTGAGATGCTAGTTGACAAGCTCATTTTCCAGCTCAAAAGCATCTGCTTTCTATGCAAACCATTCAATCACTGTACACCTTATTTGTTTAAAACAGATATTTGTATATTTATTATAGATCACATAGCAGAAATTTATCAAAGGATGATGAAATCATGTAAAAGAGTGTTAGCATTTGGAAACATTTGATCATTATTTGATCAGTTCTGTTGAGCAGAAATGACACACTGCGGCTTTAAATCAATGCAACGTTTGTTACAGTTCTGTCTTTTATTGTGTCCGTCATGAGAGTTTGTGTGATGTGCAGCTGCAGCCTATGACAGATTGATTTGTTGCAAATTAAAAGGAAAGAAAATGTAATGGTCATCTCATTTGTGACATAAAATCCAAACAAACTAAATTATCTGTGCATCGACTTTCCAGATGATCTCACACACACACACACACACACACACACACACACACGCTTGTGAACTGTGAGTTTACTGTGTGAATAATGCAATGTAAATTATCTTTGAAACAGATAAAAAAACAGATCTGACTACTCATATTATCTGATATAACTGAAGACTAGTTTAAATAAGGAAAAAAGTAATATATGGAAGTCCATTTCCACCACTGAATAAAAATTAAAAAGTTAAGTTTTCATCTCACAATTCTGACTTTTTTCTCAGAACTGTGAGATATAAATGCACAATTGTGCATTTGTCAGAATTGCAAGATATATGCTCACAATTGCGAGAAATATAGTCCGAATTGTAAAATATAAACTCGCAATTGCATGTTATAAAGTCCAGTTCTGAGGACAAAGAAGACTGATATGTTCACAGAATTGCGAGTTTATATCTGACAATTCTGACTTAACTCGCAACTGTGAGTTTATCATGCAATTTTGACTTTATTTCTCAGATTTACAAGTTTATATCTCACAATTCTAAAAAGCAAAGGTCAGAATTGTGAGTTTCTATCATGCAATTTTGAGAAAAAATGTCAGAATTGCGAGATGAGTTGCAATTACCTTTTTTTTTATTCAGTTGAGTGAAACATGCTTCCATAGTAATATAATGTAACTGATAGTGCAGTGTTTATATAGTGCAGAAATAAAAAAACTCAGAGTTTTTATCTTGTTTTTCAGTACAAATATCTAAACATTTTTAAATCAAAATACATTTACTTGAGAAGCAAAATGACTGAAGATATCAAGTCTTGTTTTCAGAAAAAATGCAGTGGATTTATACTTAATATAGATATCTGCGAATATCTGTCATAGAGTCAGAAAAATCAACTAAAAAACAGGTTTATTTTTCTTAATCCACTGGTAGATCATTTTTGTTGTTTTATTTTGATAAATTTTCTGGACTTAAAATCAATAATGTTTCTTATAAATTAAATGTTAGTTTAAGAATTTTTCAATACTGTACTGTAAAACAAACAAAAAAATCCATTAATTTTATGGACATTTCTTTTCTGTGCATTTCTGACTTGGTTTTCGTGTCTTGTTTCTAGACAAAATATCTAAAAATTCTCTAAATATTTTCTAGACAAGTAAAAATTATTTTCTTGTTTTCAGAAAAAAAAACAAGTCAAAATTAAGAGTTTTTGCTTAGAACAAGTAACAAGATTATCACGAGAAAACAAGATTATTTTGCTTAGCCCATTGGCAAACAAGAATGCACTTAATTTTGACTAGTTTTTTTCTGAAAACAAGAAAGTCCTTTTTTCTCATTTAGAAAATCATTGTTGATTTAAGAATTTTTAGGTATTTTGACTGGTATTTTGCAACGGGGCTTTAAAATAGCTTTTTTGTCTGAATGCATTTGAAATTCCAGTTCACTTCCTAAATTTGAATAGAATCAAACAGGAAGCACCAGAATTCAGCAAATTTATACTTAAAACAAGAAAAAATATCTGCTAGTGGGGTCAGAAAAATCAAACTTCTTGTACCTTTGAACTAAGATTATTTTTCTGAGCACATTAGCAGATATTTGTTCTTGATTCAACCATAAACTCACTTCACTTCTGGCCTTTTTTTTTTTTTTTTAGAAAAACAACAACAATATCTTATGTTACTGTTTGTATATTTTACTGTAAAATGACAAAAGTACTCAGGAAGAACATCATTTACAGCATTCACACAGATTTTAATGTAGTTGATATGATATTTCTCTTAGACTGTAACTGAGTGTCTCTCTGATCGTAGTTTATTCAGTTTGGAAAGACAAATGTTGACTGTCATGCAGCATTAAACGGTTGATTATTGCACAGCGTGTGTGTGTGTATTTATGACTCAGTCCTAAAGCAAAAATGCACTTTACGGGCTCAAGTTGTTCTGATGATTCCAGGACGCTGTATAAATGAGTGCCGTGTGGCGGAAACACTGATATTCCGGCTCTTCAGGACTGAAATATATGATCCAGACACAAACACACACATTCCTCTCATCCAAACACTGGATTCTGGTTAATACTTAAAAAGCTTTCTGGAGTGTGTGAGCATCGAGTCCAGCCTTAAACAGACGCTGATTTACCGCAACCCTAAACCTGCCTGCAGCACATCTACCGCGGTAAAACACTGTGACGTGGCTCGTATTTCTCAGAAAACCCTCATGTTTTAAAACATGAAACCTCAAAAAAATCATAATAACAAAACACACAGACCGCAAAACCTGCCTGAAGCTCTAAATAGAAGAAACTAATGATCAGAAAACATTTATTTTACAGTCTAGTGAGGGTTTGTGCAATGCTGACTCGCGTTATGACAGAAACATCTCACAGAAAAATCACAAGGTAATAGAAATGTCATTTTAGCTGGATGTTTTGGGTTCAACACTAGTTAAGCGTTTACTGTTCGTTTCCACAGTGAAACTCAACGTTGGGTTTAGCAGCTTTACACGGTCATGACAGAGACTTTGGATGTTCTCGTGGCTTCACTGTTTGTTTTGGTGTAATTGTTTCCCCCCTACTGTAACTGTTACTGTAAATGTGATTTTTGCTTGTTTTCACAAGCTGGAATTATTCAACATCAGACCTCAATTCAGATTCAACCCAGAACATTCCACACTGGATAGTTTGCAACCATCCAGAGCACCCCAGCGACTCCCTAGCAACAGCATAGCAACCACCAAGTAACCAAAAAAACACCCTAGGTCCCACCAGGAACACGTCAGCAACACCCTAGCAACCAACTACTCCCTAGAAACCAGCCAGAACACCCCAGCAACACCCTAGAAACTGCATAACAACAACTCATTAATCAGCAACACTGTAGGAACCATCCAACACACCCCAGAAACAGCCAAGGAACCAACCAGAACACCCTAGCAACCACCAAGCAACCAAAAAACACCCTAGGAACCACTAAAAATACCTCAGCAATACCCTAGCAACCAACAACTCTCTAGAAACATCCCAGAACACCCCAGCAACAGCCTAGAAACTGCATAAGCAAAAAAGCTAGCAAAAAAAACAACACTGTACAAACATCCCAGCAACAGTATAGCACCCACCTATCAACCAGCAACACTGTACGAACACCCCAGCAATAGTATAACAACCACCAACACTATAGGAGCTACCCAGCACACCAGCAATAAACTAGCAACAGCGTAACACCCACCTAGTAAACAGCAACACTGTAGAAACTGTCTACAAACCACCAGAACACCACAGCAACCAATAATTCCCTGGGAGCCACCCAGCAACACCCTAGCAACAGCATAGCAAACACCTAGCAACCAGCAAAACTGTACAAATACCCCAGCGACAGCATAGCACCCACCTAGCAACCAGCAACACTCTATGAGCCACCCAGAACACCCCAGCAACACCTTAACAACAGCATAGCAGCCACCTAACAACCAGCAACACTCTAGAACCCACCCTGAACACCCTAACATCACCCTAGCAACAGAATAGCAGCCACCTAGCAAGCAGCAACACTCTAGGACCTACCCAAAACAGCACAGCAAACATCTAGCAACCACCAACACCCTTCAAAACACACCAGCAACAACATAACAGCCACCTAGTGACCAGCAACACTGTAAAAACCACCCAGAACACCCCAGCAACCAACAACTCCCTAGGAAACACCCAGAAAACCCCAGCAACACCCTAGAAACTGCATAACAACAACTCATTAATCAGCAACACTGTAGGAACCGTATAACAACCACCAACACTATAGGAGCTACCCAGCACACCAGCAATAAACTTGCAACAGTGAAACACCCACCTAGTAAACAGCAACGCTGTAGGAACCACCCAGAACACCCCAGTAACAGTATAGCAACCACCTAGTAACCAGCTACAGTCTAGAAACCACTCAGAACACCCCAGCAATGCCATAGCAACCAGTAACACCCTATTAACAAGCCAGAACACCACCAGAAACACTCTAGCAACAGCCTAACACATACTAAGCAACCACACCAACACCCTAGGAAACAGCCAGAACACCATAAGCAGTGTTTCCCCTAGGTTTCCAGTGTTGGGGGGGGGGGGGGGGGGGGCGGTAGCCGCCAACGTTACTTTTTTTCCCCCGGTACTTTACCCTACTTTGTGAAATAACGAAAACATTATTATAGACTTATTCAGTGGAAAAATAAGTCCAAAACTCTCTATTTTAACATTTTGAACAATAGGGCTCTACCAACTTTTGCTTTTTTTTTTTTTTTTAAATTCTTGTGTGTATTATTTTTTCTCATAATCAAATTAAAAGTATAAACATTTATTTATTTTTAATCAAATGAAAAATAAACCCTTTTAATTTTTGGCAAACAAACAGAGGTTTACTGTTAAAATCAATAAATAATAATAATTTAACATTTAAATAATAATTGTAGTATTTTTTTCTACAATTAAGTGGTTAATCATGTTATATTTATTTTTTTATCATATATATTGTTTTATGTCAATTATTTAAATAGGAATATATAAACACCTACATTATACTGTACAAAAGTAATACAAGACTAATGTTCTGTTACATGTTACTTTTATTTTGACAGGTTGCCTTGAAGTTTCTGTGTGTACAGCATGATATGATGCTAGTTTTCTCAAATGAAACGGTAAAAGTGACACTCACAGCAGCTTTGGATTGAGTTTATCTGTTCATGTGAGATGCAAATGCCCAAAATTAGCGGGAGCGTCACGCGTACTTCACTGTGCGTGTAGTAAAAAAAAAAAACGCGTCTCCACCATTCAAACATACTGAGGCAAACGGAGCATGCAGGATTCATATTGAAACGGTCATTTTGCATTTCAGTTTTCACAGACACTAGTCCATATCGCGATTTGAATGAAGTGACAGACCAACTTTTGATTTATTAATCCAAAAATCGACAAATTTACGTGGCATTTCTCGCTATAGTAGATTCGGTTTTTATGAATGGAGTCCGCGATCCAGTCTGTGTTTTCGCGGAGGACACATTGTAAACACGCGATCATGTAAAGACAGAAATGACATGACTTCATGTAAATAAGATAAATAACATAAGGCAATTTAGTTTGTTTAATAAAAGAACAGTGTATAGACCTGTTCTATAGGAAAGATAACCTTAATGACTTCTATTGTGATCTGACGCTATATCGAAAATAAAATGAACTTGACATTCAAGGGGGGCGGGGGGTGCCGTTGGGGGGGCGGGGCGCCCCCCTAAGATAATGGTAGGGGAAACACTGATAAGAAACTCACCAAGCAACTAACAACTCCTTCGTGACCACCCAGTAATACCCTTGCAACAGCACAGCAACCACTTAGCAGCCATCAAACCCAACAGCCAGAACATCCTAGCAAACTCATGGGAATCACCAAGCAACTAACAACTCCCTAGTGATCACCCCAGCAACCACCTAGCAACTGACAACACCCTACAAGCCACATACAACACCCCAGCAACACCCTAGCAACAGCATAATACTCGCCTAGAAACCAGAAACACAGTAGAAACCACCCAGAAATACCCCAACAACCTCATAGCAACCAACAACTCTCTAGGAACCACACAGACCACCCCACCAAACAGCACAGCAACCACCTAGCAACCAGTAACACCCTATAAACTACCCAGAATACCCCAGCAATACCCTAGCAACCAACAACACCCTAGGAACAACCCAGAAAACCCTAGCAACCACATAGAAACTACCAAGCAACTGACAACTCCCTAGCAACCACCAAGAAAACCTTAGCAACCACCCAGAACATCCCAACAACACCCGAGCAACTGCATAGCAACCACCTAGCAACAAACTCTCTTGCTCGGTCTGTCCATGATCACACAACTTTAAAACATCAAGGTTTTACAACATTTTAAACTTTCAGGCCAGGCTTTCTAAGACCATCATCTTGTTTATATACTTGGCCTCTTCCCAGCTTCCTGTCTCCAGAGGAAATGCATGAACACAGTAAAGTAAAACCGCACTCATCAAGACATTTCAGGACGCAAACTAAAGCAAATGTTCTGTAGTTAATTTCACACTTCAGTAGATGAGAAAACTTCCTCTGAGGCCTTTCTTTGCTTTTCACTTGCTCCACATGAATTCATGAAGTAGGCCTATCTGAGATCCCTCTCCTCTCTTTCATTCAAACACTCTGGACTCTCACATGTTTCCTGATCTTCTCAAAGTAGCTCTCCGCTGTTGTTTTTGTCTCATTTCACACCGATGCCATTCTCATCACTCATCTCCACTCATATTTACTCAGACTGTAATGGAGCTTCAAAAGGGAAAACTCCAAAGAACGGATCCAAACCCTTTGCTAAAGTCTCGATGAGAAGTTCTGTCCTCAAGGAAGACTGTTAACGGGCTGAAAGGGCCATAACTTTGTGGGAAGCCGCGCAGTGGCCTGTTTTGGCTTCGGCCGTGAGACCAAACACTGAATGTTGTTGCTGAGAGAGAACAGAGCTGTGAGTGGCGTGTAAATCTCAACATGACGTTTCACAGGTGACCAGCGCTGACCTGTAAACACACGACTCAAATGGACTGTAATTTCCCACCAAGAACGTAAAGCTCTCCAGATATCAGCCATGAAACCCAAAACACACATTAGAAATGGTACAAAATTCAATTGATTTAAACGCACTGTTTAACTTTATTATTGATTCACCCTCATGCCTTTATTTTTCTGTGCAACACAAATAGAGAGACTGTGTACACAGATATTTTTCATATATACTGACTGCTTAATAATGACCATCAATGTCAAACTTCAAAAACACCATAAAAGCATAATAAAATTAATCAAATTAAATACAGACAATATGCATCACTGTCTGAATTTTAAAATAAAAACGTAAAAATGTAAAATTAAAATAAATTAAACAGTTGAAATAAAAAACTCAAATAAAACACTAAAAAAAATAGTAAAAATGTAAAATTTAAATTAATAATTAAAAGCAAACAATTGCTGGGCAACTTTTTTTGTACACATAATATATATGTGTGTACTTTGTTTATTTATTAAGTATAAATAAATAAACACACACATGCATCTTTATTTTTAAGAAAAATATGTTAAGTTAATATATTAAATATTTTAATTATATATACTGTATGTGTGTGTCTTTATATATACATAACAAATAAACACAGTACACACACATGTTATATAAACAAAAATGTTTATTTTGAATGTGATTAATCATTTCTCAGCACTAATAAAACACTTAAAATTTAATAATAAAAAATGTGAATTTTAATTAAAAAATACTACAATCAGACAAAAAGAAAATAATTTCAATTTTAAAATAAGTTTGAAAAAAAAAAATCTAAATGCAATGCAAACCAATGCAAAAAAAATCAAATTATAAAATGTATTACTAAAATGTCTAAAAAAGATTTTTAAAAACATATATTCAGTACACAATGAAATTAGTTTTTTCTTAAGTAAATTTACATTGTTTTAAGGATTTTTTTAGATTTTAAGTGAAAAAATAAAACTAAAAAACTAAAAACTATTAAATTTTAAAAATGTAAACCCGAAATAATTAAAAAACAAAACGTACAAAAAATTAAAATCACAAAAAAGTAACATTTAAATAATCAAATCATGAAAAGTAACATTTAAAAAGAAGACTAAAAACATAATAAATAAATACAGTACACACATATAACCAAAAACGTTTATCTTTTTAAGCGATTAATCGTTTCTCAGCACTAAAAACACTTAAAATGTAATAATAAAAAATGTGAAATTTAATAAAATAAACACAAAAACACTACTAAGACAAAAAGAAAATAATTTAAATTTCATAATAAAATTAAAAAAATCTAAATGCAATAATGCAATGCAAAAAAGTTTTAAGTTGTTTCTCAAGTAAATTAACATTGTTTTAAATTTGAGCATATATGTTAAGTAAAAAACATTATTACTATTAAATAAATATTTAATAGTTTAAAAAAAAAATAATAATAATATAAAAAAGAAGTTAAATTTAAATGATCAAATCATAAAAATGTAACAAAACTAAGACTAAAAACATATTCAAGATATAACGAAAACAAGTTTTACTATCTTAATATTTTCAGAATTGTTTCTCAAGTATAAATTAACCTGGCTTTTAAAGATTTGTAAATATTTTAACTGTAAAACAAGATAAAAAAAAACACTACAAAATGAACATGAGATTTCCTAGAGATCCCCTTGGTGCATTTAATGGATTCAGAACGACACGAGGCTGAGTAAATGATGACAGAACTTTCATTTTTTGCTCAGAACAAGAGCCAAAACTGTGTGTGACGAGGAAAAGGCTTGTTCTGGAGGCTTGGAGGGACAATGAGGGTTTGTTAAACTGCTGGTTCTTCTCTTTGATAAAAGAAAGCAGCCTTCCCTCGATGTTCTCTCGCTTCGCGGCGTCACATCAAAGTCTGGTCCAGAGCTGGAGGTCTGAGCGCTGCATAATGAATTGATTTGATGATTTGGGCTGCTGTGGATCAATAGCGTTCTTTCAGTCGCCTCTCATTGGGCCCGAGGCCACGACAGAGCGATCTGTGATGTGTGTCTGTAGCTCACAGCCAAATGAATGGAAATGCCACAAATTCCACTCTATCGCAAACTTTTAGTGTGGGTTCGAAATGGAAAAGCGTCACAAGAAAGGGAATATATACGTCTGTTTTAATGGACTTTGTCTTTTAGGAAGCAAATACTGACAGACGGGTTATCCGTCACATCTCCAGCTTCCCAAATGAGATTATAAAAACATAGAGAATTAGCTGGATGGAAGGTGATTTGGGCAGAAATTTAATTTGTCACGGGATTGTGGCTTTGTAAACGGCGCTGACCCGAAACACAAGAGCGTTCTCTCACTCAGCACAACGTCACACTCCATCGAGCTCAAATATGGTAAATGACAAAGTCACACTGAACTGACATCCATCTGAATCATAAAATGTGGAATGTAAATATCTATAATTACAGTGCTTTCTTTTGATGTTTGTGTGTGTTTCAAAAGAAAGCAGATGTTTAGATTTTTAAAAAAATTTGAAATGATTAAAAAAAAATCATTTTTAAGTATAACTTACAATACAATAAAATAAAACACATAATAAATGATAAAAAATAATTTTTAAGTATAACTTATAATACAATAAAATAAAATAAAACACATAATAATTTAATAAAAATAAATAAGTAATTTGAAATAAAAAAAAGTGTGATTAACTTGTGGATGTTAAATAATAAACTGTAAAAAAAAAAAAAAAAAATGCAATACTGCAATGCAGTGCAGAACAAAAATGAATCATAAAACTGATTACTTAATTAAAAAAAGATTAAAAAAAAAAAAAACATTCGATTCACAACGAAAACAAGTATTGCTATTTTAATATTTGCAGAGTTGTTTCTAAAGTAAATTTACATTGTTTTAAGGATTTTTATATATTTCTATTTTGAAGTGGAAAAATAAAGCAATCATAACCATTTCAAAACAATTAAATTATAAAAATGTTAACCTGAAATAATTAAAAAACAAACTAAATAAAAATATTTAATTTTAAAATCATTTAAAAATACAACAAAAAAAATTTCATTAAAACAAAAACAAAAAAATCCTGAAATTTCCATAAAATTAATGGACAACGACCTGCCAGGAAATTACCAGTACTTTTTTATTTAAGTCTTTATAATGTATTTTTTTTATTATTATTTTTACAGTGTACTTAAGTATTTAATCAACGTGTTTGTATTTAATTAATAAAAAAAAAAAAAATCTCTATAAAATAATGGACAATGTTCTGAGAGAAAATGACCAGTACGTTTTAATTTGATTATTTTTATGTAATTTTTAACATTATTTTTTACAGTGTAATTAAGTATTTTTGTCTTATTGTGAAAAATTCTTAAATCAACATTTACGTCGGAAGAAAAAAAAGACGTTTGAAAGTTTGAAAACTGATCAAAATTTCTGGAAAAATGTATTAAAATAAAGTAATTAAAAAAACAAATCAAAAGAAAACACTAACAATGAATTGAATCATACAAATAACAAAATTAAATAAAAAACAAAAAATATAAAGTATGTAAAGTAAAACACAAATTATTATAAAACTATTGTAATACTACTTAAAATCTCTTAAAAAGAGGGTTTAGCTGATAAAAAAAAAAGTCTGAAAATGTATCAATTTCTGGAAACCTATTAAAATCGAGTGATTTTTAAATGCTTTTTTAAAAATAAAAAGTAAAAACTAAAGTAAAACTAACTATTATTACATTTTTGAAATATTAACTTTAAATCTCAAGGGGTTCAGCTGACAAAAAAAGTTTGTGATGTAGGAGGTGAGAGCTCCAGACGCTGTCGGCTGAACACAGGACAACGTTTCTGTGTGCCAGGTGTTTAATTGGTGACCCCGTGACCCCGAGGAAACGGCTCTACCTGTAGTTGGCGGCCCGTTGTTCTGGAGCATCTGTTAGACCCGCACACCCTGACGCAGCTGTCTGAGAATGAACTCACCTTGTCACAGCGCATCAGGCCCAGGTAGCGCAGAGACTTGCTGCTCTTGGCGATCTGAGTGGCGCCTTGATCCGTGATCTCCTTACACCAGCCGGCGTCCACCGTCTCGATGGTGCTGCTGTACTGACCGATGGCGATCAGAGCTGCACACACAAACACAAACACACAGAGATGATCAACAACTAAGCTGCATTTTGGAGCTTTTCTTTGCACTATTCTGAAAGAAGAGAAAGAAGAGAGTTACTTTGTCAAATAAGTAACGCCAGTTACTTTTTTCCTATTTAATGATTGAAAGCCCTCTTGTTCCTAAGTTAAGGGAAATCAGGAGTAAGATGTTGCTTTAATTCTAGAATAAATGTGAACATGCATTAATTCATTTCACCCCCCAAAAAACAGATTCAGTATTGATAAAGCGCTGAAAAACAAAAAAATAAAAAAATTAAATTAGTAATTTTTCTTCTAAATTAAAAGTTGTTACTTTGGAAACAAGACTAAAATACTTAAGTACACTGTAATCTAATTAATAATTAATTTTATTATTATTTTTTTATGATTCAATTCATTGTTAGTAAGTGTTTTCTTGTGATGTTTTTAATTAATTTTTTTAATGACTTTATTTTATAAATTTTTATACATTTTCAGACTTATATTTTAAAAAATACATAAAAAATAATAAAGTACTAAAAAAATGTTTGTATTGGAAAACAAGAATAAAAAAAAATTATTATATATATATATATATATATATATATATATATATATATATATATATATATATATATATATATATATAATGCATAATTAATAAGTAATCATATCTTTCACTTTAGTTTTTATTTAGTTTTTATTCATTTTATATTTTTTTTTATGATTCAATTCATTGTTAATTTAGTGTTTTCTTTTGATGTTTTTTTATTTTTTATTTAAAATGACTTTATTTTAATATATTTTCCTGGAAATATTTATACATTTTCAAACTCACATTTTAAAAAATACATAAAATTAAAAAAATAAAGTACAAAAAAAAAAATATAGAAATGACTAAAATTTCAAGAAATATCTACAAAATTAATAGACAATGTCCTGACAGAAAATTACCAGTATTTTTTTTATTATATTCTTTTATATTATATTCTTTTCAGTTTTTTATTATTATTATTATTATTATTATTTTTACAGTGTCCATAAGTATTTTTGTCTTGTTTTCCAGTACAAATCTCCAGTAAAAAAAAGTCAGAAATTTCCAGAAAGATCCATACAATTAATAGACAACGTTGACAGAAAATTACCAGTACTTTTTTAGTTTTACTGTGTGCATAAATATTTTTGTCTTGTTTTTCAGTACCAATGTCACAAATTCATAAATCAACATTTACCTTGGAAAAAAAATGACTGATTTTAATTCTGAAAAATACATCAAAGTTTCCTGAAATTTCTATAAAATTAATAGACAATGTCCTGCCAGAAAATTACTAGTACTTTTTTTTATGTATTTTTAAAATGCGAGTCTGCAAATGTCCGGAAAAAAGTATTAAAATAAAGTCATAAAAAAAAAAAATTAATTGAATAAAAAAATAAAATAAAGTAAAACAAATGATTAAATTTGAGAAATATTAACTTTAAATCTCACCCCATAATAAACAGATTCAGTATTCTTAAATTAATGATTCGAATTTTTGTCCTTCAGTCCTACCTCTGTAATACATTTTTTGTTTTGTTTTTGTATTCTGTTGTTTTAATTAGACATTTTAAAAAGCTTACAAAATATATAGATTTTTTTTTTAATTTGACATAAAATATGACGTACTTTTAATAAAGTTAAAAGAATGCTATTATATTGGGAAAACAAAAATTTCCTAATTCACTTTAAGGAGTCAAAAATCACCTAAGGCTAATTTCTGATCAGTTTTTTATTATTTTTTTTATTATTAATTAGAAAGTGCTCCTATTTATAAATTTAGACTGTGCTACTATTTTTTTTAAAGTTGAAAAGTAAACATAGACGTTGGATTTATTGCATTTTAAGAAAAAAATAATCAGTTTGTATAATAAATCTTTGACAAATCAAAATCTGGATTTGAATTTGTAATGTTATTATAACCTAAAGATGCTAAACAGAAAATAGTGGTTTTCATCTTGCCACTTTCTTGGTAAAGAAAACACTTTTTTACTCAAATAAACAAAATGGATTTATAGTTTTGGAATCAAACGCTTGATTTACTCCCGTAAGACATTTTACAATCATGTTCACTTTTGATAATGAAGGAGAGGCTGGAGTCACGTGAGGTCAGCCTGAGGTCAAACTCCTGCGCTGATCACATTACTGTCCTCCTGTTCAAACGCGCAACTCGATTAGAGCAGGAGCGCAGCGCTTTATCAATGCACTAACAGCATCAGGACGACAAACGGCCTCCTGCATCCTCCAGCACACGCTTTTAGAGGATTCCAACTGTCATTTACATTTTCATTACAGCTGTTTCAAATTCAAAACAACATTCTGCTTCCTGTTTGATTCTGTTCAAATTCAAAAAGTGGAATTTCAAACACGTTTAAACACAAACACTGTTTTAAAGTAGCATTAATTGATGCATTTCCTTTTCTAGAGTTTGTGTCCTGGGAATTTTTTTTTTTTTTTTTTTTTTTTTTACAGGTGTTTTACCTGTATTTTGACATTTTCACTGCATTGCATTGTGTTTTAGAGTTGCCCATAACATTTCAAATGGAGAATGTCTATAAAATGAATGAATAACTTTTACAGTGATTTTTTGTGTTTGTATTAGTCTTGTTTTCCAGTACCAATACAAAAGATTCTAAAAAAATATCTTTAAATTTCAAGAAATATCCATAAAATTAATGGATCAATTACCAGTATTTTTATTTTATTTTATTTTAATCTTTTTTATTATTATTATTATTATTTTACAGTTTACATAAATATTTTTGTCTGGTTTTCCAGTACAAACATAAAAAAAAACATATACTTTAGAAGAAAAGTTCTAATAAACTTTATATAATAATAATAAGTTCTATAATAACTTATAACTTCTATAAAATATTCCGTCCTGACAGAAAATTACCAGTTCTTTTTAATTTTATTCTTTGTCATGTACTTTTAGAAAATTATTTTTAGTGTCCATAAGTATTTTTGTATTGTTTTCTAGTACAAATCATATATATATAAATCATATATATATTACTGATTTTAACTCTGAAACACATACACACACACACACACACACATATTATAATATATTTTTTTTGTTTGTTTTTTTTTGTTTACAGTGTACATATGTATTTTTGTCTTGTTTTCCAGTACAAATTTAAAAAAAATCAATTAACATTTATTTTAGAAGAAAATTACATTTTAATTTTGAAAACATATTAAAATTTCCTGAAATTTCCAGAAATATCCATAAAATAAATGGACAATGTTCTGACAGAATATTACCAGTTCTTTTTTATTTTATACATTTTATCTATTTTCTTTTTATTATTATTTTTTTTTTTACAGTGTACCTAAGTATTTTGTCTTGTTTTACTCGTTATTTTTATAGTTTACTTAAATATTTTTGTCTTCTTCTGAAAAAAAAAAATATTAAATTAACATTTACTTTAGAAGAAAATTACATATTTTAATTTTGAAAACATATTAATATAATATCCATATCCATAAAATAAATGGACAATGTTCTGACAGAATATTACCAGTACTTTTTTTATTTTATTCATTGTATCTATTTTCTTTTTATTATTATTATTATTATTTTTTTACAGTGTACCCAAGTATTTTGTCTTAAGTATTTTTTTTTTCAAATTATTTTTATAGTGTACTTAAGCATTTTTGTCTTCTTTTGAAAAACAAAATCTTAAATTAACATTTACTTTAGAAGAAAATGACATATTTTAATTTTGAAAACATATTAATATAATATCCATATCCATAAAATAAATGGACAATGTCTGACAAAATAATACTATAATACTTTTTTATTTTATTCATTTTATCTATTTTATTCATTTATTTATTTATTTTGTTTACAGTTTTTCCTTCAAATTATTTGTACAGTCTACTTAAGCATTTTTGTCTTCTTGTGAAAAAATCAAAAATTAACATTTACTTTAGAAAAAAATTATCAAAAATCATGTATCAGTGTATCAAAAATTCCTGAAAAAAAGAGTAAGAGTAAAACTTAAACTTAAAACAAGAACAAATATATTTTTTCTGATCACAATATAAGATAATTGCTCTTGGTTTGAGCATAAACTCACTTCATTTTGATGCATTTTTCAGAAAACAAGACTTAACATCTTGAGTCATTTTGCATTTCAAGTAAGTGCGTCTTGCTTTAAGAATGTTGCACTGGAAATCAAGACAAAAATTCGCAGTAAAAGCATAATTTTTGCAGCGTGTTTGGTTTCAGCTGCATGTCATCACAAAAGCCCACGCACACATGAAGGATGGTGTCTGTTTCCATTACGCTTTTGCCTTAAATGGATTAACCCTGGTAATCCTGGCCGTGTTTGATGGCCTGTCACGGATGAAGGGTCTGGTCATCTGCTCTGACATTCACCCTCTCAGCATCTCCAGAACTGGATGTGGACGAGCATATATTGATCATGCAGATGCAGATGTTCCCTATCATATAATAATAAGTCCAGGAAAGAGTTTCATCTCAAAGAGTACAATAATCATCATTCAGAGTGATGCATGAAAAACAAACTAATACATCTATTTCTGTTCACATCTGTTGGCCTGATTTAAAAGGATATTTCAGCTAAAAATCTGTTCTGTCATCATTTGTTCAGACTCATGATGTTTGTTTAGAGTTTGATAGCAAAATAAAGTTCTTCCTCAGGATTTTTGACTTGTTTTCCAGGACAAATATCTAAACATTCATGAATCAAAGTACATTTGTTGAGAAGCAAAATGACTTCAGATATTAAATCTTGTTAAAAAAACTGTTATATATATAAAACAATTAAACATATTTTTGCTTAAAACTAGAAAAATATCTGCAAATGGAGTCAGAAAAATTATCTTAATTCAAAAAGGAAACAATAAAATTTTTATTGTTGTTCAAATATTTAAACATTCATGAATCAAAATGACTTCAGATATTAAATCTTGTTTTTGAAAAAAAAAAAAAATAAAAAAATAAAAAATAAAAAATAAATATATATATATATATATATATATATATATATATATATATATTACATTCATGAATCAAAAATGACTTCAGATACTAAATCTTGTTTTCTAGAAAAAAAAAATATAAATATAAAAAAATATATATACAGTATATATATAAAAAATAAGCATATTTATCCTTAAATCTAGGGAAAAAAACGCTAATGGGGTCAGAAAAGTAATCCTAATTCAAAGAGGAAACAATATTATTTTTCTGACCCTATTAGGAGATTTTTTTTCTTGTACAAATATCTAAACATTCATCAATCAAAGTACATTTGTTGAGAAGCAAAATGACTTCAGATATTAAATCTTGTTTTAAAAAAAAACTGTTATATATATACACACACACACATATATATATATAAAAAACAATTAAACATATTTTTGCTTAAAACTAGAAAAATATCTGCAAATGGAGTCATAAAAAAATTTTTTATTCAAAAAGGAAACAATAAAAAACTTCAGATATTAAATCTTGTTTTTGAAAAAAAAAAAATATATATATATATATATATACACACATATATATATATTAAACATTCATGAATCAAAAATGACTTCAGATATTAAATCTTGTTAAAAAAAATTATATATATATATATATATATATATATATATATATATCTATATCTTGTTTTTGAAAAAAAAAAATTATATATATAAATAAAAATAAATATAAAAAATATATACAGTATATATATAAAAAAAATTAAGCATATTTATCCTTAAAACTAGAAAAAAAAAATACGCTAATGGGGTCAGAAAAGTAATCCTAATTCAAAGAGGAAACAATATTATTTTTCTGACCCTATTAGGAGATTTTTGTTCTTGTACAAATATCTAAACATTCATCAATCAAAATCACTTCTGATATTAAATCTTTTTTTCTCGTTTCAACCATAAATTTGCTTAACTTTGATGTAAGACTTTTTTTATAAATACATTTTTAGATACTTGCACTAGAAAATAAGATAAGTCCACTTTAACATTATAGTTTTTATTTCTATCCCAGCACAGATATTTACATCTCATGATTTATCATAGTGATTTTTGTCTCATTTTTTTTTACTGTACTACATACACATTGTACGTCAGATCTGAGATCAATATTATTAATTCTATATTATTATTAACTAAAACTAAACCTAAAATACCTCAAATAAATAAATAAATAGAAAAATGACTGATTTTAAGTCTGAAAAATATATAATTTTCTTTTTAAATAAAATAAATGGACAATGTCCTGCAAGAAAATTACTAGTACTTTATTTTATTATGTTTATGTATTTTTTAACAATTATTTTTATAACATATTTTTGTCTTGTTTTCCTATACAAATGTCGAAAAATTCTTTATTTAACATTTAGTTTAGAATGACTCATTTTAAATCTGAAAAATATATCAAAATTTTCTGAAATTTCCAGAAATGTCTATAGTATTAATGGACAATGTCCTGCCAGAAAATTATTAGTATTTTATTATATTTTTATTATTATTTTTTACAACGTACTTAAGTATTTTTATCTTGTTTTCTAGCTCCAGTATATAAAATATACCAAAATTACTGAAATTTATTTCAAATTAATGGACAATGTCCTTTTAGCAAAGTGCTTTATTTTATTTTATTATTTTTATCTATTTTTTTCATTTCTATTTTTTTTTTTTTTACAGTGGTCAAAAAGTGTTTTTCTTTTCTTTTCCACAAATGTTACCATTTATTTAAAAGGAAATTGTATATAATTATATATTATTATTAACTAAAACTAAACCTAAAATTAAAACCATTACAAAAACACTTTCAATAAAAAAGTATTCAGTTGCAAAGGCAACATTTCTCATTTTAATTCAGCTTGAAAAAAGTAAAACTGAAACAAAATTTCAAATTTCCAAAAATGCCAAACACTCACTTTAACTAAAATTAAAATGTAAAGAGAACATGTCAAAATAAAAACTAATTTAAAATATTAATCAAAACTCAATTATTATCTGATGATACTAAAATATCAGTGATCTGATGTGAGTTCAAGAGTCCATGTAATGATGAAATATCAATGAAAAACAAGTGTTAACAGTGACTGACCTCTCCTGAAAGAAATGTTTGTTTGTGTTCAGTCTGAATGAGCGAATTATACAAGTGTTTTCAATTGTAAACAAGGTAAAGTTTCACATTCACACTGAATTAGACTGAGCTGCTCAAACACAATCTAATTCACAAAACTTCTGAGCTACAGGTCAATAAAACTAACTTCAGTAACCTGTTAACACCAGACTGTAATATGGAGAAACACAAAGAGCGAACAGAATGAGACTGAAGCTCCTCGTGATGATGGAGGCTAAAGATCACAGAACTGAAAACACTGAAAGAAGACGAGAGCACTGAGGAGAAACATGATACAAAAAATTCTCTTATGCTCACTGAGACTGCATTTATTTGTTAAAAAGTACTGTAAAAATGTGAAATATTTTTAGAATTCAAAATAACTGTTTTCTATGTGAATATCTGTTAAACTTTAATTTATTTCTGTGATCAAAGCTGAATTTTCAGCATCATTACTCCAGTCTTCAGTGTCACATGATCCTTCATTAATCATTCTAATATGCTGATTTGCTGTATTTATTTGATCAAAAATACAGATAAAATGTAAAATATTTTTATGATTTAAAATAACTCATTTCTATGTGAATATACTTTAAACTTTAATTAATTTCTGTGATCAAAGCTGAATTTTCAGCATCAATCCTCCAGTCTTCAGTGTCACATGATCCTTCATTAATCATTCTAATATGCTAATTTGCTGTATTTATTTGATCAAAAATACAGATAAAATGTGAAATATTTTTAGAATTCAAAATAACTGTTTTCTATGTAAATATACTTTAAACTTTAATTAATTTTTGTGATGCAAAGCTGAATTTTCAGCATCATTACTCCAGTCTTCAGTGTCACATGATCCTTCATTAATCATTCTAATATGCTGATTTGCTGTATTTATTTGATCAAAAATACAGATAAAATGTAAAATATTTTTATGATTTAAAATAACTCATTTCTATGTGAATATACTTTAAACTTTAATTAATTTCTGTGATCAAAGCTGAATTTTCAGCATCAATCCTCCAGTCTTCAGTGTCACATGATCCTTCATTAATCATTCTAATATGCTAATTTGCTGTATTTATTTGATCAAAAATACAGATAAAATGTGAAATATTTTTAGAATTCAAAATAACTGTTTTCTATGTAAATATACTTTAAACTTTAATTAATTTTTGTGATGCAAAGCTGAATTTTCAGCATCATTACTCCAGTCTTCAGTGTCACATGATCCTTCATTAATCATTCTAATATGCTGATTTGCTGTATTTATTTGATCAAAAATACAGATAAAATGTCAAATATTTTTATGATTTAAAATAACTCATTTCTATGTGAATATACTTTAAACTTTAATTAATTTCTGTGATCAAAGCTGCATTTTCAGCATCAATCCTCTAGTCTTCAGTGTCACATGATTCTTCAGAAACCATTCTAATATGCTGATTAGCAGCTCAAGAAAAAAATCTGATTATTACCAATGTTTTTGTGGAAATGGTCATGCATTTTATTTTTCAGAATTCACAGGTTAATAAAAAGCTCAAAAGAGCAGCGTTTATTTGAAATAGAAATCGTTTGTAACATAATAAATGTCTCTCTTGTCACTTTTGATCAATTTAACTCCTTGATCAATAAAACTATTAATTTCTGTAAATATATGCAATGCAACAACTGATCAGATTTTAACTTTATGCAAACAAGTGGATGCTGCAAACTGACTTAATGCTGTTCAACACAAACGAGTGATGAAGAAATAACAAAACCACAATCAGCCTGAAGAGATCAAAATAAATGATAGATGTGGTTTGGGATTTTCCATCAGTGAAGCTCCGCCAAGAGCCAATATTCAAATCACTGTTACTGGAGGAAGAACAGACGACATGTGTGTTCACAAACACACTTAATGATCAAAGATCTTAATATATAATAATAATAATACTAATAATAATTCTAATAATAATATATACATATATACATATTAGATTTGCTCTGGACATTGGTGGGGACCTATGACTCCAACCCACCCCAACTCCGTCCACGGAATGCATGTTTTTTTTTAATATGCTGCAAAATGCAAAATCACTTTACATTAATACTAGCAATGCTTCGATTGATATTAATCCACTCAAAATGCAATTCATTAAGTTAAATTTAGGAATAGTATAATGTTACAGGAATGTTTAATAACTGACAAAAAGATAGTTTAATAAAGATAAACACATGCCATTTAAACAGCAATTATTTTATTTCACTTTTTCTGAGTCTTAGTGTGCAAATCTCGAATCAAATCATTAATGTTTGCCAAGTCAGTGAATGCATTTTAAAAACTATTTGTGCAAAGTGGATTGTCTTGGTGAACTGTCAACAATGGCAATATTAGTATGTAGCATATCAATTTCTTTCACAAGACTGAATTCTGACAAATAGTCGTCATTAGATTAGGAGAACTGACAGGGATCATATTTATACTTTTATATTTAGCTGTTTAATCTGCTGTTAGTTTTCAGTCCCTATTCACAGACTATAGCCTGCCCTGCTATAATGAATGTGCGTCAAAACGTAAAAAAAAAAAAAACTAGCATTAACGTTAACTGTTGTCATTATATTGATGGATTCACTAGCGAACTTGAAGTAATTTACACTTTTCTTTGAAAAAAAAGCACCTTATGTCCAGCTTCTTCTTCTTCTTTTTTTTTTTTTTTAAAGTGGATTAAATTATTGGTGGGGACATTTCAATGGTCGGAGGATATTGGTGGGGACACATCCCCTCCGTCCACCCTAACACCCCTGTATATATATATATATATATATATATATATATATATATATATATATATATATATATATATTGTGGCGGGAGTCCCGAGGAACAATCAGCGTCGCCCTGGCAACTCATCGGAAACACCTGCAACCACTCAACACGGACCAATCGATCACGGCGAGATCTGCTTTATAAACGAGCCCCAAAGCACAGAAGGGTGAGAAGCTTCTCCAAAGAGCTGAAACGCTTACCGTCTCTCTCTATCGTTCCTTCCACAGACTCGCCGTGACGATTGGGCCGCACCCAGCCTGGACCGCTTTCACTCGGGGTGACCGCACGCTCCTGCACTCACCCCTCACTGGCCACAGTCACCAAAGAGCACGAAGGGACAAAGGATTCACGAGACACCGAGCACCGAAGACGCCACATCGCCCTTTCCCCGTATTATCTCCTTCACTTCTGCACTATTGTCAATAAACGCACCCTCCGGGGCTCACCTAAACCTCTTGTTCTGTCGTGCTATTCCCCGCCCGGCCACAAGGTGGTGGAGAATGCGGGCAACGTGACGGGCCTGGGAAGCCGACGAACAAGACACTCTTTGTTTACACCGCCATCTTGCCTCGTCTCTCACTTCCGGTTTTTTCTGTTTTTCAGGCGCGCCCCTCCCCGGCAAAATGGAGGACATTGTGAAACAGCTGGCAGAGGTTAGCGTCCGCCAGCAACAGTGTTTCGAGCTTTTGACCGAACAACATGGCCAAATTCAAGGTTATTTAGCAGAGCTACGACTACCAGCCGCTCAACATGTTCCCCTACCTGATCCCCGCGTCACTGCTGCTCGGCTTTTACCCAAGCTAACCGCAGATGATGATATTGAGGCTTACCTCAAAATGTTTGAGTCAGTCGCTCGTACAGAGGGCTGGGCTAGAGGTACTTGGGCTGCATTACTGGCACCGTTGCTTTCGGGGGAAGCTCAGCGTGCTTACTTTTCATTACCTGCGTCTTCTCAAAGTAATTATAATGAACTGAAAAGAGAAATTTTAGGCCGCTTAGGGCTATCAGCGACCACTGCCGCCCAGCGCTTCCATGAGTGGGAATTCAAAGCGCGGTTGCCAGTACGCACCCAGGCCGCCGATCTGATGCGGTTAGCCGAACACTGGCTGCTAGAGGACTCGCCATCCCCCTCCCAAGTCGCCGAGCGGGTAGTGGTTGACCGGATGCTGAGAGCGCTCCCGCGCTCGATGAGGCAGGCTGCCGGCATGCGGGGCCCTAAGTCCATCGCAGAGCTCATCGAGGCGGTCGAACTGGCGGACGCAGCCTATCATCGGGAGGCCGGGGAGCGAGCGCCGCCTTTTCCCCGGAGGGTGCCCCAGGAGCGACGGCCGCCAGAGGGCATCCCACGACCAGTGCGCAGACCGTCCAGCCCCCGCGACGAACCAATGCCCACGGACCCACCATCTCCGCCTGTGAAGCCTTGGATGGCGGGCTGTGTGGTTCACCGCAGGACCCCCCGTGGAGCCCCGATGACCACGGTGAAAATTCAAGGCCGCTCCTGTCAAGCTTTACTGGACTCCGGAAGTGCCGTGTCCCTAGCAAGGCCCGGCACGCTGGGACCCCGGCCTAGTCCCAAAGCTGTAATGCCCATTACTTGTGTCCACGGAGATACCCGCCAGGTATTTACTAATCTTCTCACCTTCCACAAAGGTCGTAAAGCCTGGACTCTGGAAGTTGGCGTCCTCAAGGACCTACCTGTGCCGCTGCTACTGGGACGGGACTGGCCGGGGTTGGAGGCCGCCCTAGCCGAAACCACACAGCCCGCCCGTCCACGCCGACGCCTACGTCGCCAGCCGTCGCGGGGGTCTGAGAGCCCACACAGCCTGCTGACAACCGACAGTGGGAGAGAGGGTGAGTCCCCCGCCCGTGATACTAACCTTTTCCATAATGTTTTCCAGCAGGTTACGGGTGGGGGAGACTTTGGAAGAGCCCAAAAGGAAGACGACAGGCTGAAACACTGCTGGCGGCAAGTACGCGTCCTTGAAGGCCAGGACGTCCTTCCGGCCCCTCACCCTCTCCCACACTTCGTCGTGCAAAACGGTCTGCTGTACTGCGTCGCGGAGCGGCGGGGGGAGGTAAAACGTCTTCTCGTTGTCCCCAAGGAGAAAACGGAGACAGTCCTGGAACTGGCGCATGCTCACCCCATGGCTGGACACCTGGGCGCCCAGAATACCGTGCAACGTATCCGTGATAGATTCCACTGGCCGGGACTTGAAGCTGAGGTCAAGAGGTTCTGCCAGGCCTGCCCAACATGCCAACGGACATCCCCACGGAAACCTCCCCCCAGCCCACTCATCCCTTTACCCATCATTGGGGTGCCCTTTGAGCGGATCGGGATGGACATCGTAGGGCCGTTGCCGAGGTCTGGCCGGGGCCACGAGCACATCCTCGTCATTGTAGACTACGCCACCCGGTATCCAGAGGCCGTTCCACTACGCCAAGCCAACGCGAAATCCATCGCCCGGGAACTGTTCCTGCTGTGTAGCCGGGTGGGGCTACCGTCGGAGATACTGACCGACCAGGGAACGCCCTTCATGTCCCGGCTAATGGCTGACCTCTGCCGGCTGCTGAAGGTACGACAAATCCGCACATCAGTCTACCACCCTCAGACCGACGGGCTCGTCGAGAGGTTCAATCAGACCCTGAAGCAGATGTTGCGGAAGGTAGCTGCTGAGGACAAGAAAGATTGGGACCTCCTCCTCCCCTATGTGCTGTTCGGAGTCCGAGAAGTTCCCCAGGCATCTACGGGGTTCACCCCATTTGAGCTCCTCTTCGGACGACAACCCCGCGGCCTCCTCGACGTGGCCCGAGAGGCCTGGGAGCAGCAGCCGGCAGTCTACCGGACCGTCATTGAGCATGTGCAGGATATGAGGAGTAAAATCGACCGCGTCATGCCATTAGTCCGGGAACATCTGGTGAAGTCCCAGCAAGCCCAGCAACGTCTGTACAACCGGGCGGCCCAACCGCGGGAGTTCCACCCAGGTGACAAGGTGATGGTCTTGGTCCCCAACGTAGCCTGCAAGTTCCTGGCACAGTGGCAAGGACCCTATACAGTGGAGGAACGAGTCGGCCCGGTGAACTACAGGGTAAGACAGCCCGGCCGAAGGCAGGCTGTACAACTATATCATGTCAATTTGCTGAAGAAATGGGTCGGGGACCGAGACCAAGTGGCCGCCCTAGCCGTCCAAGAGCCCGCGGTTGTGGACGCCAACCCTAACCTCTCGGCCGCCCAGAAGACGGAGCTGCGGCACCTGGTCGGTCAGTTCCAAGACGTCTTCTCCGACACCCCCGGCCAGACTAACGTCCTCTCCCATGACATCCACACTCCTCCAGGCGTCGTCGTCCGGCAACGGCCCTATCGAGTCCCAGAGGCCCGCCGGCAGGCTATAGAGCAAGAGGTCCAAAAAATGCTCAAACTGGGGGTAATTGAGCCATCCCGGAGCCCTTGGTCCAGCCCGATCGTCCTCGTCCCGAAGCCAGACGGCACCCTGCGCTTCTGTAATGACTACCGGCGCCTCAATGAAGTCTCTGCCTTCGACAGCTACCCCATGCCCCGAGTGGACGAACTCCTGGAGCGCCTGGGAAGGGCCCGGTATATCACTACACTCGACCTGACAAAAGGCTATTGGCAAGTCCCCCTCTCTCCCGAAGCCCGACCAAAAACAGCCTTCTCCACTCCGTCTGGCCACTGGCAATACCGGACCCTTCCCTTCGGCTTGCACGGGGCACCCGCAACATTTCAACGCCTCATGGATGTCGTCCTTCGCCCCCATCAGACATACGCGGCGGCGTACCTCGACGACGTAGTCATCCACTCGGAGGCATGGGAGGACCACCTGGAGAGGCTCCGCAGGGTGCTGTCCGAGCTCCGTCGGGCTGGGCTGACCGCCAACCCCCGCAAGTGTCACCTAGCCTACAACGAAGCACGCTACCTGGGGTTCACGGTCGGGAGAGGACTGATACGACCACAGGAAAACAAGGTAAAGGCCGTCCTGGACACCCCCCGGCCCACCAACAAGACCCAGGTACGTGCCTTCTTGGGGTTGGCGGGCTATTACCGGTGTTTTATCCCCAGTTTCTCCTCTATAGCTGCCCCCCTGACGGACCTGACCAGGAAGGGACAGCCAGAACGGGTCCACTGGAATGATTACGCGGAGCGGGCCTTTACACGCATTAAGGAAGCCTTGACCACGGAACCCGTCCTGAGAGCTCCAGACTTCGGCTGTCCCTTCTTGCTCCAGACGGATGCCTCTGACACGGGGTTGGGAGCCGTGCTCTCCCAGGTCCAGGAGGGAGAAGAGCATCCTGTCATGTACATCAGCCGTAAGCTGTCCCAGGCCGAGAGGAAATACGCGGCCGTGGAAAAGGAAGCCCTCGCCATCAAGTGGGCAGTCCTGGAGCTAAAATATTACTTACTGGGTCGACATTTTACTCTCTTTACAGATCACGCCCCCCTACAGTGGATGGCCCGAGCAAAAGACACGAACGCCAGAGTCACAAGGTGGTTCCTTTCGCTCCAGGACTTCCACTTCGATGTGCGCCACCGAGCCGGCACCAGCAACACCAACGCAGACGGGCTCTCTCGGTCCTGGGCAGCATACGCAGGTCTGTCAGGGGTCACTTCCCCCCCACCCCCAGTCTCCCCCTTTTCTTCTCTCCTCCAGAACCAGGACGTCGCTTGGGGGGGGGAGTGTGGCGGGAGTCCCGAGGAACAATCAGCGTCGCCCTGGCAACTCATCGGAAACACCTGCAACCACTCAACACGGACCAATCGATCACGGCGAGATCTGCTTTATAAACGAGCCCCAAAGCACAGAAGGGTGAGAAGCTTCTCCAAAGAGCTGAAACGCTTACCGTCTCTCTCTATCGTTCCTTCCACAGACTCGCCGTGACGATTGGGCCGCACCCAGCCTGGACCGCTTTCACTCGGGGTGACCGCACGCTCCTGCACTCACCCCTCACTGGCCACAGTCACCAAAGAGCACGAAGGGACAAAGGATTCACGAGACACCGAGCACCGAAGACGCCACATCGCCCTTTCCCCGTATTATCTCCTTCACTTCTGCACTATTGTCAATAAACGCACCCTCCGGGGCTCACCTAAACCTCTTGTTCTGTCGTGCTATTCCCCGCCCGGCCACAATATATATATATAAAATGTAAATTATTCCTGTGAAAAAAGCTGCATTTTCAGCATCAATCCTCTAGTCTTCCAGTGTCACATGATTCTTCAGAAATCATTCTAATATGCTGATTTGCTGTATTTATTTGATCCAAAATACAGTTAAAATGTAAAATATTTTTATGATTTAAAATAACTAATTTCTATATGAATATATGTTAAACTTTAATTTATTCCTTTGATCAAATCTGACTTTTCAGCATCAATCCTCTAGTCTTCAGTGTCACATGATTCTTTAGAAATCATTCTGATACGCGGATTTGCTGTATTTATTTGATAAAAATACAGGTAAAATGTAAAATATTTTTATGATTTAAAATAACTAATTTCTATGTGAGTATCTATTAAACTTTAATTTATTTCTGTGATCAAAACTGAATTTTCAGCATCCAGATCTTTCAGATATCATTCGAATATGCTGATTTATTATCAATGTTGAAAACAGTTGTGCTGCTTAATATAATTTTTTTGGAGCCTGTGATATTTCTTCCAAGACTCTTTGATCAATAAAAGGTTTAAAAGAACAGCATTTATTTTCAAATAGAAAGGTTTTCTAACAATATACACTACTGTCCAAAAATTAGGGGTCAGTAAATTTGTATTTTTATTTATTTATTTTTTTTTAAGAAATGAAAACTTTTATTCAACAAGGACATATTAAATTAATAAAAAGTGATAGCACAGATTTACACTGTTTGAAAAGATTAATATTTTGAATAAATGGCTGTTTAACTTGTTATTCATCAAAGAATCCTGAAAAAAAAGAATCACAGTTTCAAAATAAACAAAAAAAACAACAACAAAAATTGGCAGCACAACTGTTTCCAACATTGATAATTCTAATAAAAAATCAGAATATTAGAATGATTTTGGAAAAATCATGTGACACTTAAAACTGGACTTAAGACAATTATTTTATATTGTAAAAACATTTTGCACATTTATTTTTGCATTTTTATTCAAATAAATGCAGCCTTGATGCGCATAAGAGACCTTTTAAAAAGCATTACAAATCTTACTGATCCCAAACCTTTGAGCGACAGTGTATATTTAATTATTTTATTGAATTGATATAACAGTGATTCATTCCTAAAGTACAGTAAGTGTAATGATGCTGTAATCCTGGACGAGGGACGGCGTTGATTCAGGGTTTGGTGAGGTGAAGAGCTGCCATAACAGCAGACAGAGCTAATTAAATCCAGAGATAAGACACAAGCCTTCATATGTGGATGTTCTAGAGAGACACGCTCAATACAGGAAATTAATAGCCGCGGGACAGGAACAGAGAAGCAGCGTTTGATTCAAACCAGCCCACACACTACAGACAACTACTGACCAACAACTAGTCAAACTTTACCTCCCTGAGAGAGTAAAACAAAATGAGAAATCATTCTAATAGACTGAAAAGTGTCATTATAGATGATGTTACAAATGTTTCTATTTCAAATAAATGCTGTTCTTTTGAGCTTTCTATTCATCTGTGAATCCTGAAAAATAAATTGTATGACGCTTTCCTCCAAAAATATTGTGCAGCACAATTGTTTTCAATACGCATAATAATCAGAAATGTTTATTGAGCAGTAAATCAGTATATTAGAATGATTTCTGAAGGATCATGTGACACTGAAGACTGCAGTAATGATGCTGAAAATCCAGCTTTGATCACAGAAATCAATTACATTTTAACACATATTTATACAGAAACTTTGGAAGCCCATTTCCGTCACGTAAGAAAAAAAATATGTTTAAAAAGACTAAATTATTCCATACTTAAGTCATGATTATGAAAAATAAAGTGTAAATTATGACATACTTAAGTCACAATGATGAGATGAAAAGTTTCAATTATGACTTTAAAAGTCAAAATTATGACTTACTTACTGTAAGTCATAATTACGAGATAAAGTTAAAATGATCACTTAAGTCAATTAAGAGATAAAAAGTCAAAATTATTTGACAAAAATTCTGCCACATAAGAAAAAATTTCATGCTTTAAAAGGTCTAAATTTAGACATACTTAAGTCATAATTAAAAGATAAAATGTCTAAATTATGACTTAAGTCATAATGATGAGATAAAAAGTTTTAATTATGATATTAAAAGTCAAAATGATGACTTACTGTAAGTCATAATTACGATATAAAGTTGAACTCATTTGACAAAAATTCTGCCACATAAGAAAAAAATAATGCTTTAAAAAGTCTAAATTATGAGATATTTAAGTCATAATTACAAGATAAAAAGTTGAAATTATGACTTACTAAATCGAAGTTATGACTTTAAAGGTCAAAATAATGATTTAACAGTCGAAATTATGACTTAAGTCATGATGACGAGATAAAAAGTCTAATTATGACTTACTGTAAGTCATAATTATGAGATAAAAAATTTCAATTATTACTTAAGTCATTATTACAAGATAAACTTAAATGACTAACGCCGAAATAATGACATACTTAATGATTTAACAGTCGAAATTTTGACTTGTCATAATGAGATAATAAGTCTAAATTATGACTTAAGTCAATTACGAGATAAAAAGTCGAAATTCTCAGAAAGAAAGTTTCAATTATGACTTTGAGAGTCAAAATTACGATTTACTGTAAATCATAATTAGGAGATTAAAAAAACTGAAATTATTACTTAAGTCATAATTACAAGATAAAGTTAAAATTATGACTTAGGTCAATTACGAGATAAAAAGTCAAAACGATGACTAACGTTGAAATTATGACATACTTAAGTCATAATTACAAAACAAAAAGTTGAAATTATGACTTTAAAAGTCAAAATTATGATTTTACAGTTGAAATTATGACTTAGGTCATAATGACGAGATAAAAAGTCTAATTATGACCTACTGTAAATCATAATTACGAGATAAAAAATTTAAATTATTACTTAAGTCATTATTACAAGATAAAATTAAAATTATGACTTAGGTCAATTACGAGATAAAAAGTCAAAATGATGACTAACGCCGAAATAATGACATACTTAAGTATGTAAAAGTCTTTAAAAGTCAAAACAATGATTTAACAGTCTAAATTATGACTTAAGTCAATTACGAGATAAAAAGTCGAAATTAGAAAGTTTCAATTATGACTTTAAGAGTCAAAATTACGATTTACTGTAAATCATAATTAGGAGATTAAAAAACTGAAATTATTACTTAAGTCATAATTACAAGATAAAGTTAAAATTATGACTTAGGTCAATTACGAGATAAAAAGTCAAAACGATGACTAACGTTGAAATTATGACATACTTAAGTCATAATTACAAAACAAAAAGTTGAAATTATGACTTTAAAAGTCAAAATTATGATTTTACAGTTGAAATTATGACTTAGGTCATAATGACGAGATAAAAAGTCTAATTATGACCTACTGTAAATCATAATTACGAGATAAAAAATTTAAATTATTACTTAAGTCATTATTACAAGATAAAATTAAAATTATGACTTAGGTCAATTACGAGATAAAAAGTCAAAATGATGACTAATGCCGAAATAATGACATACTTAAGTATGTAAAAGTCTTTAAAAGTCAAAATAATGATTTAACAGTCTAAATTATGACTTAAGTCATAATGACAAGATTAAGTCAAAATTATGACTTTAAAAAGTTAATTACAAGATGAAAAGTCTAAATTATGATTTACTTAAGTCATAATTACAAAACAAAAAGTCAAAATTATGACTTTAAAAGTCAAAATTATGATTTTACAGTTGAAATTATGACTTAAGTCATAATGACAAGATTAAGTCAAAATTATGACTTTAAAATGTCAATTACAAGATGAAAAGTCTAAATTATGATTTACTAAATCAAAATTATGACTTTAAAAGTCATAATTCTGAGATTAAAAAGTCAAAATTATGACATACTTGTCATAATTAAAAGATAAAGTCAAAATTATGACAAGTCATAATGACGAGATAAAAAGCTGAATTTTAAAATTTTAAGTTTGACATCTCATAATTATGACTTAAGTCATAATTTTGACATTTTAAATTCATAATTTCACTTTTTATCTCATAATTATGACAAAGTCACAATTTAGACTTGGCAAGTCATAATTTCGACTTTTTGTTTTGCAATTATGACTTAAGGCATTTTTTTCTTACATGGTGGAAATGGGCTTTCATTGAAAACTTTTTCGTTTTAAAATCTAAAAATGAATTCATTTTATTGTATTTTTGATCAAATAAATGCAGCCTTGGTGAGCAGAAGAGACTTGATGTCAGTCAGATGTCTATTTCTCTCTAATGGAGCAGAATAACTGAATCAGGTTTGATTCTGGTAGTTCAGAGGAACTGAAGTGTCAGTAAATTCAGCTCTAGTTGCTCCTCTGACGGTCTATATATTACACAGCAGTAAAGCAGGACTCGGGCCTCGACCCGAATAGAATTAAACACTCCGGCTGAGGAACTAATAACTGCCCCTCATTTCACAGCCACATAAAAACTTCAGCTGCACATGAGCTTCAACCTCATTACTGAACACACACACGTTCAGCATTTATACACTGCTTTATATTTACTGCAAAGCAGACACTTATATACTCTACATTTACACCTGAATCACAAGTCCTTAAAATGATATTAATAATCGTCTGGGATGCTGAATCACTGCATTACCTAAAAAACACTGTCAGTCTGCACATAAAACCATCTCTGCTTAATAATACACACGTCAAAGGATCATTTAGGAGATCCACTCACATAAATGATGTGCATGTGCCAATGATCAATCAATAAATCCATCCTTTATACATATATGTCTATACAGTAGGGGTCAAAAGTTTACACCCCGCTTACAGAATTTGCAAAATGATTTTGCAATTTTAACTTTCTTTTTGTAATTATGAGATAAAAAGTCGAAATTATGATTTACTAAATCGAAATTATGACTTTATAATGACTTAAGTCATTATAAGAAATAAAAAGTCAAAATAATTTGACAAAAAGTCGAAATTAAGACATTTTAGTCATAAGTCATAAGATAAAGATAAAATGTTGAAATTATAACGATCTAAGTCCAAATTTTAAAGGTCATATTATGAGATTAAAAAGTCAAAATTATGACTAACGTCGAAATTATGACATACTTAAGTCATAATTACAAGATAAAAAGTGGAAATTATGATTTACTAAATCGAAATTATGACTTTAAAATTCATAATTCTGAGATTTAAAAATCGAAATTATGACATACTTAAGTCATAATTACAAGATAGTTAAAATTATGACTTAAGTCATTATAAGAAATAAAAAGTCAAAATAATTTGACAAAAAGTCAAAATTAAGACATTTTAGTCATAAGTCATAAGATAAAGATAAAATGTTGAAATTATAACGATCTAAGTCCAAATTTTAAAGGTCATAATTATGAGATAAAAAAGTCAAAATTATGACTAACGTCGAAATTATGACATACTTAAGTCATAATTACAAGATAGTTAAAATTATGACTTAAGTCATTATAAGAAATAAAAAGTCAAAATAATTTGACAAAAAGTCGAAATTAAGACATTTTAGTCATAAGTCATAAGATAAAGATAAAATGTTGAAATTATAACGTACTAAATCCAAATTTTAAAGGTCATAATTATGAGATTAAAAAGTCAAAATTATGACTAACGTCGAAATTATGACATACTTAAGTCATAATTACAAGATAAAAAGTGGAAATTATGATTTACTAAATCGAAATTATGACTTTAAAGTCATAATTTTGAGATTAAAAAGTCAAAATTATGACAAATCATAATGACAAGATAAAAAGTCGAAATTATGAGATAAAAAGTTGCAAATATGACTTACTTGAGTCATAATTACAAGATAAAGACTTAAGTCATAATTACGATAAAAAGTCAAAATTATTTGACAAAAAGTCAAAATTAAGGCATTTTAGAAAGTCATAATTACAAGATAAAATGTTGAAATTATGATTTACTAAATCATAATTATGAGATTAAAAATCAAAATTATGACATACTTCAGTCATAATTACAAGACAAAAAGTCGAAATTATGACTTTAAAAGTCAAAATGATGATTTAACAGTCGAAATCATGACTTAAGTCATAATGACAAGATAAAAAGTTGAAATTATTAGATAAGAAGTCACAAAAAAGTTGAAATTATTATCCATATGTCTATACAGTTGAGATCAAAAGTTTACACCCCTCTTACCGAATCTGCAAAATGTAAATTATTTGACTAAAATAAGAGGAATCATACAAAATGCATGTTATTGTTTATTTAGGACTGACCTGAATAGGATATTTCACATAAAAGATGTTTACATATAGTCCATGAGAGAAAGATAAAAGTTGAATATATAAAAATGATCCAGTTCAAAACTTTAAAGACCAGGGTAAATGTAACTTATAAAAAAGTTTTCACCCCCAGCTCTTTATAAGTCCCTCAGTAGTGCTCAGTGTGAAAATATGAATCTCAAAATCATGTACTCGATATAGAGTATACATATTATTACACTGTGTGCATTTGAAATTTAGCTCAAATTCTGAGGTAATCATAATTATAAACAGCCCAATGTCCCAGTTATATAATCTATTATTAAATTTAACAACAAAACAAAACAAAACAATTGGTGTAGGATATATTTTTGCAACTTAATTTTCACTCAGAAATAGCTATAAATAAATTAAACAACTATAAAGCTATTAAACATGAAGTTCTGTAGTACACATTTCAGAATTGAATCCTCAAACACACACATTCACTCACAGTGTGTGGCGTCCAGAGCTGAGTCACGAGCGTTTCAGAGGTCACTGTTTTAACTTCTCCAGCACAAACAACTCTTAAAGCAGGTTAAAAACAGCCTGATAAAATCACACACAGTGGGTGGATGTTAATGGAGTCTAAAACAACAGGAATATGTTTCAATCCAAACCATACAGCAAAAATTCAGCTATAATTTGAGCTGATCTGAGGTCTGCCGTCATTTCACCACACACAACTAGCTCACAATGGGTGAACAAACAGATCACGACACTGTCTAGACAGGATAGAAACACACAACTCACACACACTGTGGTTCATGTCCATGATTGTAGTCTGGAGATAAAGTCATGAACAAGAAAATAAAATAGAATAGAATAAAAAATAAAATAAAATAAAATAAAATATCTATTGCAAAAATCTATTGCAAAGTAGCAAACCTACTTTAATAAAAAAATTTGGTAATACAGTTATTAAAATAATCTTGTCTGGACAAAATGATTTTTAAATTAAATGTTGCATGCAATTAACAACAAATACTTTCATTCTGTAAGGATTCATGTTTTTTGTTTTGTAAATTAAACAAAAGTTTGTTTGTAAATTTTAATTTTAATTCAAATTCAAATTCAAATTCAAATTCAAATTCAAATTCAAATTCAAATTCAAATGTAACCTAATTAATTGAGTTTCACGGTTTCATTTTTACCAAATGCTTACTTTTCTGGACTCCATTTTAATAGTTCCATTAAATTTTAATAACCAAAAGCAACTCCAATTATTTGATTTTATAAAAAAAAAAATGTTTTTTTTTTTTTTTTTAAATTGTAAGATTTTTTTTTTTGTGGGAAATTAATAATTTAGATTAACCGATTAATCAATAAAAAAGAATTAAATTATCCCAAAGTAAATTTGTTTTTATCACAACATTGATAGAAATAATATGGAATTATATATAATGATAACAATAACAAATAAACACACACAAATAGTTTATTCAAAAGCAAAAATATATATTTGGATTTAAGTAATAAATTAAATTATTCCAAAATGAAATAATTTTTTTGAAGTAAAAAAATGGGGTATGGTCCTCATAATGAATAATCTTTTTTGTTTTGGGGAAAATTTATATTTTGTATTAATATTAAAATAAAATGTAAGGTTTGAAACCAAACGTAAATATAATTTGAGAAATACTAATATTTTTTTTATCATAATAATATTTTTTAAAAATTATTTTAAGTCATTTTAAAGGCTATTGTTCACTTAAATCTATTTTAATTTTATTATAGTAATAATTAGTAATAATTAGTTATGTTAAATTCAAATTCAAATTTAATTCAACCTAATTAATTGAGTTTTACAGTTCCATTTTTACCAAATGTTTTCCATTACTTTTCTGGATTCCATTTTAATGGTACCATTACACTTTTATAACCAAAAGAATCTCCAGTTATTTGATTATATATATATATAAAGTTCTTAAGTAAAATTGTAGATTTTATGTGGGAAATTAATTGTTTAATCAATTAACCAGTTAATCAATAAATTATTTTTTTTTTCACAACAATAATAGAAATAACATGTAATACATGCAATTATTTATAATGATAACAATAACAAATAAAAACAAACAAAGTTTATTTTTTATTCAGATTATTTAAATAGTAAACTAAATTATTCCAAAATGAAATACTTTTTAACAAAGTAAATAAAAATGGGGTATGGTTCTCATACTAAATCATCTTTTTTGTTTTGGGAAAAATTAATATTATAATTATAGAGCCCTATGAAATTTTAATTTTAATTCACATTCAAGTTTAAATTTAACTTAATTGAGTTTTACAGTTTTATTTTGACCAAATTCTGTGTGTTTTCCATTACTTTTCTAGATTACATTTTAATGGTTCCATTAAACTGCAATAACCAAAAGCATCTCCAATTTTTTGATTTAATAAAAAAATGTCTTAAGTAAAATTGTTGATTTTTTTTTTGTTTGTTAAAGAATTGTTTAGATTAACTGATTAATCGATGAATTAGTCAATTGATTAATCAATATAAAAATTGTCATTAGTGGCAAGTGGCAACCCTTTATAAATACAAATTAAACACATCATAGAATCTACTGTTAATAAATAATATCCTTTCTGGGATTATTTCAGACTGTGAGCTAAACTGGCGGCAGCAGGCTGATTGTTTATCCGGTCAGAGGTGAGATGACGTCTGTCAGGAACGCAGCGAGTGGCTCTGACCTGCGGCTCTAATTGAGCTTCAGCGCACAAACGTCTCATGAAGAACGGCTCTCAGAGGTCACGAGGTCGCGGGGTCGCGCCTCCCAGCTGTTCAGGTCTGTCCTTAAAGCTCCACTCCCGACAGGAGAGGATCACAGCCCGACTCTCCCACCGCAGGAGGCTTCAACTCCAGTTTACTCAACCTCCACACTCAACAACACTTAACCCGCTCCGGACTGACGGCCGCTCATTACTCTCACCTCACATCACAACACACAGGGAAAAGGGGAAAAGCAGATTTTCATTGTTTCAATGAGAGATTCCCTTCTTACGGCTCAGACCTCAGCGGTTTATACGTGTGAGCGCTGGAAGAGCATGTTAAGAGCAGCTCACGCAAACTCTGATAAAGCGGCCCGAACAGACCTTTCATTTGCAGACCGCCGCGCTTTGACCTTTGGAGTGGCAAAACTCAAACAAACAGCTCACTAAACAAGCAAACGTTCACAGCGTGCTCGCACAGATAAGAGTTTCCTGTGGGAATATCCAGAGCTATTACTGAGCTGATGTCAGAGACAAAATAATGAGTGAAACACCAAGAAACACACCGATAACAGAAGAACACCACAGCTGTCAGCTGCTGCAAACACACACAATGCATTCACACAAACGCTGCTGTTCACACACTCAGACTCAGAGGTCAGTTCATCTGAATGTGTGGAAGAGTCCAACAGTAACAAATTTGATTTGTGGCCGGAGCCCCTTTAAAGAATTAATTTCAGATTTTAGATATAATTTAAACTGGAAAGTACAAGTTATAGACAGTAAATAAGTATTACTTTTATTAATGTTAAAAAAAAGATATATATATATATATATATATATATATATATATATTCATAAACATATTCATAAACATTATTATTATTATTGTAATATTATGTATTATTGTAATTTTCAATACAGGATTTAAATACAATTAATTAATTAATTTAATAACAATAATAAAATATACATACATATATGTGTGTGTGTGTGTGTGTGTGTGTGTGTGTGTGTGTGTGTGTGTGTGTGTGTGTGTGTGTGTGTGAATATATGTAATTTATACTATGATTATTATTTATTGACGGTTTAATAATTGTGTGTTTACACACACACACACACACACACACACACACACACACACACACACACACACACACACACACACACACACACACACACACACACATAAATACACAACATTTGAAATTATTGTAATATGTGACCCTGGACCACAAAACCAGTCATAAGGTTCAATTTTACAAAACTGAGATATATATATCATATGAATACTCAATAAATAAGCTTTCTATTGATATATGGTTTGTTAGGATAGGACAATATTTGGTCGAGATACATCTATTTGAAAATCTGGAATCTGAGGGTGCAAAAAAATCTAAATACTGAGAAAATCACCTTTAAAGTTGTCCAAATTAAGTTCTTAACAATGCATATTACTAATCAAAAATTACATTTTGATATATTTACAGTAGGAATTTTACACAGAATCATCATGGAACATGATCTTAATTTCCTAATGATTTTTGGCATAAAAAAATAAATAAAAAATTTTGACCCATGCAATGTATTTTTGGCTATTGCTACAAATATACCCCAGCGACTTAAGACTGGTTTTGTGGTCCAGGGTCACATATAATGTAATGCTGTAATAATGCATCATATATAATTATTGCAATTAACTGCAATAAAATAATAAGTAGTAATACATCTTTGTACAACAATATTTTTATTTATTATTTATTAATTATTGTGTGTATAGTATTGTTATTTTTTATTAATTAAATATCATATTATAAAAATTAAGAAACTAAATGTTTATACATCATTTATTCTATTTTGTATTCATTATTTATGAATTATATCCATATTATTACTGTAATATTACAACAATAACAGATATATTAGATATTGTAATCTACAACAATGACTGAAAATATGTTTATACACTGTAAAAAGTTTTCACCAGTTTCAACAAATATTAAGTTAAATCAACTTAAATCCTTTTAACTCACAAGTTAAATCAACTAATTTTGTAGACTTGTAGTTTTAAGCTGATTTAACTTAAAAACTTAAGGCAGCTGCTGAACTTAGGTTTTTAAGTTGAATCTGGTGAAAACTTTTTACAGTGTATATATTTATTCCATGGAATGTCTGGATACTGGATTCTGATTGGCTGGCAGGTGTGCAGTAAAACCGTTTAATGCACAGGTAGTTCCAAGTCAGTTTAATCAACGTTCTATATTAATGCGCTGCTTTAATTGATGCATGCAAACGCAGAGAGAGAGAGAGAGAGAGAGAGAGAGAGAGAGAGAGAGAGAGAGAGAGAGAGAGAGAGAGAGAGAGAGAGAGAGAGAGTGAGATAGGTTGGGAGATTGCATTGTGCTGCGCACATACATAAACTTCTTGTCAGCGCTTGCCCGCGATTCTTATTAAAACAGCCTAGATACTAGATCGCTACATTATATTCCTCAGCAATGAGGTGGTAAAACTGCTGTTTTTGAATGAATTCGTTGTTTGTAGAGAGAGACGCACAGCATGCAGGCAGGTACGCACATATATATATACACACAACTGTCATCTCTCTTGCCTTCTCGCTCTCTCTCGGTCGATCGATAATTTACTGAAACATAAAAAGGAATTAAAATCACAACAGCAAACAAATCATAAAAATTTAAAATAATCACACTAACAACAATAAAAACAGAATTTAAGAACATTTAAGATGATTTAAAAAATTGATTTTAAAATTAATTAATTTGAAGCGGGCAGAATGCTGGAGCTGCGTGTCATAACTGACGAAAATAACCGTCTTTTTTATCCATATTGTCAAATTTTGCGCTGCAAATATCAATCCTAGTTTTAACTTGTCTATAACTTTGCAAATGACCATGGAAAATGCGGGATAATCAAAAAATCCTTTATAAAACTAATTCATTAATAATTCTATAAATAATAATAAAAACATTTGTTTTACAACAATAACAAATATTATGTAATAAATACAATTATTATAATGATAACAATAACAAAAGCAAAAACTATATTTGTATTTTTTTAAAAAAAACATGTTATTCCAAAATGAATAAAATAATTTGTAACAAAGCAAAAAAAATAGTATGGTCCTTATAATAAATGATCTTTTTATGTTGTGTGAATGCACATTTTCGTTTTTGGGAAAAATTATATTTTTAAGTAATATCAAATTAAAATTTAAGGTTTAAACCAAATGTGTAAATTTAATTTGAGAAAAAATAAAATAAAAGATTTGGCTGAATTTAGGGTATTTTTTTCGCAAGTTGGTCCAAAGTATATATTTTTTTCAGTGCTCACAAACACACACACACTTTATTATTATTATATATAAAAAAATATTTTAAAAAAATTATTATTATTATTATTATTAAACAATGCATTTTTTTCTCCCACCACTGTCAAATGTGGAAAAAGTTCATTTTGAACACTGTATGGTCAAAAAGTTTTCCCGAGTGCCATTGCTAGTAGAGAAGTCAAATAATATAATATAAAATGAGATCTGAAAGAGGATGACATGAGAAAACATCCTCAGACACTGAGACGAGAGCCGTTATTACATTCACACTCGTATGCTTCAGTAACGCCGGACTTTTCTTCTGAGAGCCACCACCGCTCAAGATAAACCCATCACACATCAAGACACGAGCAGATGAGAACGTCATTCACAAGCTCAACATTCATCCAAAATATCCAGTTCGACTGGATAAATACAGTCCAGGATGATTATAACAAATCTGACTCTTCCCACAAAAATATTCTGGAAGATGATTGAAGCCGCTCGACGGTCCCTTCTCACAGACTGGATAGTCATTTTCTTAAATCATTACTGTGGAATAGCATTTCATAAAACTCTGCCAGAGATCAATCTGCTCCATGATGAGGTTGAAAACTCATAATTAAACTTTTAATTCCCAGCCAGTTTTCATTTGACAGTCCGAGCTCTGAACAGACGTGAAAGCGAGCTGGAGATCTCACATGCATTCATCTGATTTAATAACACGGCTTACAGTATATTTCTCATAAGAGAGCTCCGACGTGAAAGGAAACGCAATGCAGATGGAAAAACATCCACAAACTGACAACTGTGAATATTGGAACAAAACGAGCTTAAAGTAAACATTTACTCCAGACGCTTTCAACATTCATCTCTGAATGCTTTCATTTGCTTCCTCTGCGATGTTTTAGCTGCGTTTAGCTGTCTGTTTCATTAAATGTACGGTTTCATTTATGCAGTGATTTATTTATGTATTTATATGTGTGTAATTTCAGAGGATCTGCTTATACAGAGAGTCACCGCACAGAGAGCTTGACATTTTACAAGGCTTTCATCAAACTAATACACAAGAGTGGCTTGCAAATCAGCCCCGGGTCCATATGCAAAACTTTTCTATGGGCCCCCCGATCATTATGGGCTCCAACTCGGTTAACTTCTTGATTTTTCTTAAGTACATAACATTACGTGAGTATTTACAAGCTGTTTTATTTACGGTATAAATGCTAGGACATAATATTTAACGTTTTCAAGTCTATTCGTTATTTGTAGCACGGAAGTCTCAGCCTATAATTCCCATCAATTTTATGATAAAATACAAACAATAAATGTGTTTTTACGCTCTTTAATTTGTAGTGAGATACTATATTCGCCTCAGATTAAGCGGCATGTGAATCAATGATCTTTTTCTTTTAATAACGAAATAAACATGAAAAAATATTTAAATGCATGATAAAAAAAAATAAATAAACATGAAGTTTCATGAAGTCAATCAATCAGAGTTAAAAAAAAAAAGTCAATAAAACATCTTGTGAATAAGTCATAATGACAACATCTCAGAAAAGCCAACAAGCCTATAACTTTGTTTTATTTTTCTCATAAATCAGCCAGTTAACTGAGGTAAAGCCTACGTTTTTATTGCTGTTTTTTGTTAAATGTGAAGACAGGTGGATGCCACAGACCTTTTTAGACAGAATTTTCACATTAACTTTACGCAATATAACATGATTTAATTACATGAATTCTTTCGTTTTAGTAAATTAAAGTAATAATTTAAAGCATTCTATATATAGTCTGTGAGGCAAATATTCACTGAGTTTTGGATCATTTTTGTGAAGCGTTCCTCAAGACAAAGTCGGCAGAAAGCGCCGTTTTATTTAGCTATTTTAACGAAAGCAAAACATTTTGTTGATATTGTGAGTGCACACAAATAAAAGTAGACCTTTTGCAAAATCCAAAACTGAATTATATTAATAACTGCAACACGGACTCTGTTCTGATAAGTTGTCGCCGTTTTCTTTTTTCATCTTTTTTTTTTAGTATTTGTTATCCTTTCCTGTCAAAATGCTTTCTACGGATGCGAAAATGCAGAAAAACGAATTTTTATGACAGATGAAAATTTCGGAAGACAGTGTGTAAATCATTATGGGCTCCAACTCAGTTAACTTGTTGATTTTTCTTAAGTACATAACGTTACGTGAGTATTCACAAGCTGTTTTATTTACGGTAAAAACGCTTGGACATAATATTTAACATTTTCAAGTCCATTCCTTATTTGTAGCATGCAAGTCTCAGCCTATAAATTCTGCCAATTTTATGATAAAATACAAACAATAAATGTGTTTTTACACTCTTTAATTTGTATAACTATAGTCGCCTCACATTAAGCTGCATGTGAATCAATGATCATTTCCTCTTTAATATTTGCAGCACAAAATAAACATGAAAAAAATTAATAAACACGATGTCTCATGAAATCGATTATTAAAAAAAAGGCAATAAAACATCTTGTGAATAAGTCATAATGACAACATCTCAGAAAAGCCAACAAGCCTATAACTTTGTTTTATTTTTCTCATAAATCAGCCAGTTAACTGAGTTAAAGCCTACGTTTTATTGCTGTTTTTCATGTTAAATGTGAAGACAGGTGGATGCCACAGACATTTCTTTTTGGGTAGAGTAAGTGAAATTTTCACATTAACTTTACACAATATAACATGATTTTATTACACAAATTCTTCAGTTTTAGTAAATTAAAGTAGTAATTTAAAGCAGATATATTAATCATGTCTGTGAGGCAAATATTCAGTGAGTTTCGGATCATTTTTGTGAATCGCTCCTCTCCAAGACAGAGACAGCAGAAAGCACAGGTTTGTTTTCTCTTGCTATTTTACAAAAGCACAACATTTTGTTGATATTGTGAGTGAACACAAATAAAAGTAGACCTTTTGCAGTTCCGAATGACGTATTACTCTTACCTTTATAAGCAAAAATGATGGCGTATTTTAGGTTTCCACTGTTATTAAGAAAAACATGCACTTCCATGTCCTGCAAAGCGCACTTTAGCTTCCACTCTCCACACTAACGAGTGGATATGCATCTAACAGAGCACATTTATCTAGGTTAAATGTTTAAATTAATATTGTGAAATGCATTAAGAGTTTTATGTCTATAGATTTTATTTTAGGCAAGGCTAAATTGATCAAATATGCTCAACTCATTGCTACTGGGCCATTGGTCGTTACTTTAAAAAACAAAAGCTTGGATTTAACAAACATAAAACATATTCTTAAATTGGCTTATTAAAAAAACGACACAAAATCTACTCACATATATAAATGAAATATCTATATTTACACCGGAGCAAAATACTTAGTATAATTATATAATTATTACTGATAATAATAAAAATAGTACACATATATTAAAATTAAATATAATATAAGAAAATGCACAAGACATGAAATATCTATATTTACACATGTAGAATACTTTTTTATATTTATATAATTATTATTGATAATAATGTATACATACATGATTATAATTAAATATAACATGTATAATATAACTATAAT
>NC_133375.1:43137375-43156795 GCF_049309525.1 Garra rufa
TGATTCTTCAGAAACCATTCTAATATGCTGATTTGCAACTCAAGAAAAAATTCTGATTATTACCAATGTTTTTGTGGAAATGGTCATGCATTTTATTTTTCAGAATTCACAGGTTAATAAAAAGCTCAAAAGAGCAGCGTTTATTTGAAATAGAAATCGTTTGTAACATAATAAATGTCTCTCTTGTCACTTTTGATCAATTTAACTCCTTGATTAATAAAACTATTCATTTCTGTAAATATATGCAATGCAACAACTGATCAGATTTTAACTTTATGCAAACAAGTGGATGCTGCAAACTGACTTAATGCTGTTCAACACAAACGAGTGATGAAGAAATAACAAAACCACAATCAGCCTGAAGAGATCAAAATAAATGATAGATGTGGTTTGGGATTTTCCATCAGTGAAGCTCCGCCAAGAGCCAATATTCAAATCACTGTTACTGGAGGAAGAACAGACGACATGTGTGTTCACAAACGCACTTAATGATCAAAGATCTTAATATATAATAATAATAATACTAATAATAATAATAATAATTATTATTATTATTATTATTATTATTATTATTATTATTATTATTATTATTATATATATATATATATATATATATATATATATATATATATATATTTGCTCTGGACATTGGTGCATGTTTTTTTTTAATATGCTGCAAAATGCAAAATCACTTTACATTAATACTAGCAATGCTTCGATTGATATTAATCCACTCGAAATGCAATTCATTAAGTTAAATTTAGGAATAGTATAATGTTACAGGAATGTTTAATAACTGACAAAAAGATAGTTTAATAAAGATAAACACATGCCATTTAAACAGCAATTATTTTATTCTGCTGTTAGTTTTCAGTCCCTATTCACAGACTATAGCCTGCCCTGCTATAATGAATGTGCGTCAAAACGTAAAAAAAAAAAAAACTAGCATTAACGTTAACTGTTGTCATTATATTGATGGATTCACTAGCGAACTTGAAGTAATTTACACTTTTCTTTGAAAAAAAAGCACCTTATGTCCAGCTTCTTCTTCTTCTTTTTTTTTTTTTAAAGTGGATTAAATTATTGGTGGGGACATTTCAATGGTCGGAGGATATTGGTGGGGACACATCCCCTCCGTCCACCCTAACACCCCTGTATATATATATATATATATATATATATATATATATATATATATATATATATATATATATATATATATAAATAATGTAATTTATTCCTGTGAAAAAAGCTGCATTTTCAGCATCAATCCTCTAGTCTTCCAGTGTCACATGATTCTTCAGAAATCATTCTAATATGCTGATTTGCTGTATTTATTTGATCCAAAATACAGTTAAAATGTAAAATATTTTTATGATTTAAAATAACTAATTTCTATATGAATATATGTTAAACTTTAATTTATTCCTGTGATCAAATCTGACTTTTCAGCATCAATCCTCTTGTCTTCAGTGTCACATGATTCTTCAGAAATCATTCTGATACGCGGATTTGCTGTATTTATTTGATAAAAAATACAGGTAAAATGTAAAATATTTTTATGATTTAAAATAACTAATTTCTATGTGAGTATCTGTTAAACTTTAATTTATTTCTGTGATCAAAACTGAATTTTCAGCATCCAGATTTTTTAGATATCATTCGAATATGCTAATTTATTATCAATGTTGAAAACAGTTGTGCTGCTTAATATTACTTTTTTGGAGCCTGTGATATTTCTTCCAAGATTCTTTGATCAATAAAAGGTTTAAAAGAACAGCATTTATTTTCAAATAGAAAGGTTTTCTAACAATATACACTACTGTCCAAAAATTAGGGGTCAGTAAATTTTTTAGGAAATGAAAACTTTTATTCAACAAGGACATCTTAGATTAATAAAAAGTGCTAGCACAGATTTACATTGTTTGAAAAGATTAATATTTTGAATAAATGGCTGTTTAACTTGCTATTCATCAAAGAATCCTGAAAAAAACAAAAAAAAAAAAAACATTGGCAGCACAACTGTTTCCAACATTGATAATTCTAATAATAAATCAGAATATTAGAATGATTTTTGAAAAATCATGTGACACTTAAAACTGGACTTAAGACAATTAAGAAAATTCAGCTTTGCATTACAGAGATAAATTATATTTTAAAGTATATTACAATAAAACAATTGTTTTATATTGTAAAAACATTTTGCACATTTATTTTTGCATTTTTATTCAAATAAATGCAGCCTTGATGAGCATAAGAGACCTTTTAAAAAGCATTACAAATCTTACTGATCCCAAACCTTTGAGCGACAGTGTATATTTAATTATTTTATTGAATTGATATAACAGTGATTGATTCCTAAAGTACAGTAAGTGTAATGATGCTGTAATCCTGGACGAGGGACGGCGTTGATTCAGGGTTTGGTGAGGTGAAGAGCTGCCATAACAGCAGACAGAGCTAATTAAATCCAGAGATAAGACACAAGCCTTCATATGTGGATGTTCTAGAGAGACACGCTCAATACAGGAAATTAATAGCCGCGGGACAGGAACAGAGAAGCAGCGTTTGATTCAAACCAGCCCACACACTACAGACAACTACTGACCAACAACTAGTCCAACTTTACCTCCCTGAGAGAGTAAAACAAGATGAGAAATCATTCTAATAGACTGAAAAGTGTCATTATAGATGATGTTACAAATGTTTCTATTTCAAATAAATGCTGTTCTTTTGAGCTTTCTATTCATCTGTGAATCCTGAAAAATAAAATGTATGACGCTTTCCTCCAAAAATATTGTGCAGCACAATTGTTTTCAATACGCATAATAATCAGAAATGTTTCTTGAGCAGTAAATCAGTATATTAGAATGATTTCTGAAGGATCACGTGACACTGAAGACTGCAGTAATGATGCTGAAAATCCAGCTTTGATCACAGAAATCAATGACATTTTAACACATATTTATACAGAAACTTTGGAAGCCCATTTCCGTCACATAAGAAAAAAAATATGTTTAAAAAGACTAAATTATTCCATACTTAAGTCATGATTATGAAAAATAAAGTGTAAATTATGACATACTTAAGTCACAATGATGAGATGAAAAGTCGAAATTATGAGATAAAAAGACTTTAAAAGTCAAAATAATGACTTACTTACTGTAAGTCATAATTACGAGATAAAGTTAAAATGATCACTTAAGTCAATTAAGAGATAAAAAGTCAAAATTATTTGACAAAAATTCTGCCACATAAGAAAAAATTTCATGCTTTAAAAGGTCTAAATTTAGACATACTTAAGTCATAATTAAAAGTTAAAATGTCTAAATCATGACTTAAGTCATAATGACGAGATAAAAAGTTTTAATTATGATATTAAAAGTCAAAATGATGACTTACTGTAAGTCATAATTACGATATAAAGTTGAACTCATTTGACAAAAATTCTGCCACATAAGAAAAAAATCATGCTTTAAAAAGTCTAAATTATGAGATATTTAAGTCATAATTACAAGATAAAAAGTTGAAATTATGACTTACTAAATCGAAGTTATGACTTTAAAGGTCAAAATAATGATTTAACAGTCGAAATTATGACTTAAGTCATGATGACGAGATAAAAAGTCTAATTATGACTTACTGTAAGTCATAATTATGAGATAAAAAATTTCAATTATTACTTAAGTCATTATTACAAGATAAACTTAAATGACTAACGCCGAAATAATGACATACTTAATGATTTAACAGTCGAAATTTTGACTTGTCATAATGAGATAATAAGTCTAAATTATGACTTAAGTCAATTACGAGATAAAAAGTCGAAATTCTCAGATAGAAAGTTTCAATTATGACTTTAAGAGTCAAAATTACGATTTACTGTAAATCATAATTAGGAGATTAAAAAACTGAAATTATTACTTAAGTCATAATTACAAGATAAAGTTAAAATTATGACTTAGGTCAATTACGAGATAAAAAGTCAAAACGATGACTAACGTTGAAATTATGACATACTTAAGTCATGATTACGAAAAATAAAGTCGAAATTATGACATACTTAAGTCACAATGATGAGATGAAAAGTCGAAATTATGAGATAAAAAGTTTCAATTATGACTTTAAAAGTCAAAATTATGACTTACTTACTATAAGTCATAATTACGAGATAAAGTTAAAATGATCACTTCAGTCAATTAAGAGATAAAAAGTCAAAATTATTTGACAAAATTCTGCCACATAAGAAAAAATTTCATGCTTTAAAAGGTCTAAATTTAGACATACTTAAGTCATAATTAAAAGATAAAATGTCTAAATTATGACTTAAGTCATAATGACGAGATAAAAAGTTTTAATTATGATATTAATAGTCAAAATGATGACTTACTGTAAGTCATAATTACGATATAAAGTTGAACTCATTTGACAAAAATTCTGCCACATAAGAAAAAATTCATGCTTTAAGAAGTCTAAATTATGAGATATTTAAGTCATAATTACAAGATAAAAAGTTGAAATTATGACTTACTAAATCGAAGTTATGACTTTAAAGGTCAAAATAATGATTTAACAGTCGAAATTATGACTTAAGTCATGATGACGAGATAAAAAGTCTAATATGACTTACTGTAAGTCATAATTATGAGATAAAAAATTTCAATTATTACTTAAGTCATTATTACAAGATAAACTTAAAATTGTGACTTAGGTCAATTACGAGATAAAAAGTCAAAATGATGACTAACGCCTAAATAATGACATACTTAATGATTTAACAGTCGAAATTTTGACTTGTCATAATGAGATAATAAGTCTAAATTATGACTTAAGTCAATTACGAGATAAAAAGTCGAAATTCTCAGATAGAAAGTTTCAATTATGACTTTGAGAGTCAAAATTACGATTTACTGTAAATCATAATTAGGAGATTAAAAAAACTGAAATTATTACTTAAGTCATAATTACAAGATAAAGTTAAAATTATGACTTAGGTCAATTACGAGATAAAAAGTCAAAACGATGACTAACGTTGAAATTATGACATACTTAAGTCATAATTACAAAACAAAAAGTTGAAATTATGACTTTAAAAGTCAAAATTATGATTTTACAGTTGAAATTATGACTTAGGTCATAATGACGAGATAAAAAGTCTAATTATGACCTACTGTAAATCATAATTACGAGATAAAAAATTTAAATTATTACTTAAGTCATTATTACAAGATAAAATTAAAATTATGACTTAGGTCAATTACGAGATAAAAAGTCAAAATGATGACTAACGCCGAAATAATGACATACTTAAGTATGTAAAAGTCTTTAAAAGTCAAAACAATGATTTAACAGTCTAAATTATGACTTAAGTCAATTACGAGATAAAAAGTCGAAATTAGAAAGTTTCAATTATGACTTTAAGAGTCAAAATTACGATTTACTGTAAATCATAATTAGGAGATTAAAAAACTGAAATTATTACTTAAGTCATAATTACAAGATAAAGTTAAAATTATGACTTTAAAAGTCAAAATTATGATTTTACAGTTGAAATTATGACTTAAATCATAATGACAAGATTAAGTAAAAATTATGACTTTAAAAAGTCAATTACAAGATAAAAAGTCTAAATTATGATTTACTAAATCAAAATTATGACTTTAAAAGTCATAATTCTGAGATTAAAAAGTCAAAATTATGACATACTTGTCATAATTAAAAGATAAAATTTCAAAATTATGACAAGTCATAATGATGAGATAAAAATCTGAATTTTAAAATTTTAAGTTTGACATCTCATAATTATGACTTAAGTCATAATTTTGACATTTTAAATTCATAATTTCACTTTTTATCTCATAATTATGACAAAGTCATAATTTCGACTTTTTGTTTTGCAATTATGACTTAAGGCATTTTTTTCTTACATGGTGGAAATGGGCTTTCATTGAAAACTTTTTCATTTTAAAATCTAAAAATGAATTCATTTTATTGTATTTTTGATCAAATAAATGCAGCCTTGGTGAGCAGAAGAGACTTGATGTCAGTCAGATGTCTATTTCTCTCTAATGGAGCAGAATAACTGAATCAGGTTTGATTCTAGTAGTTCAGAGGAACTGAAGTCTCAGTAAATTCAGCTCTAGTTGCTCCTCTGACGGTCTATATATTACACAGCAGTAAAGCAGGACTCGGGCCTCGACCCGAATAGAATTAAACACACCGGCTGAGGAACTAATAACTGCCCCTCATTTCACAGCCACATAAAAACTTCAGCTGCACATGAGCTTCAACCTCATTACTGAACACACACACGTTCAGCATTTATACACTGCTTTATATTTACTGCAAAGCAGACACTTATATACTCTACATTTACACCTGAATCACAAGTCCTTAAAATGATATTAATAATCGTCTGGGATGCTGAATCACTGCATTACCTAAAAAACACTGTCAGTCTACACATAAACCCATCTCTGCTTAATAATACACACGTCAAAGGATCATTTAGGAGATCCTCTCACATAAATGATGTGCATGTGCCAATGATCAATCAATAAATCCATCCTTTATACATATATGTCTATACAGTAGGGGTCAAAAGTTTACACCCCGCTTACAGAATTTGCAAAATGATTTTGCAATCATTTCATTTTGTAATTATGAGATAAAAAGTCGAAATTATGATTTACTAAATCGAAATTATGACTTTAAAATTCATAATTCTGAGATTTAAAAATCGAAATTATGACATACTTCAGTCATAATTACAAGATAAAGACTTAAGTCATAATTACGATAAAAAGTCAAAATTATTTGACAAAAAGTCAAAATTAAGGCATTTTAGAAAGTCATAATTACAAGATAAAATGTTGAAATTATGATTTACTAAATCATAATTATGAGATTAAAAATCAAAATTATGACATACTTCAGTCATAATTACAAGACAAAAAGTCGAAATTATGACTTAAGTCATAATTACAAGATAGTTAAAATTATGACTTAAGTCATTATAAGAAATAAAAAGTCAAAATAATTTGACAAAAAGTCGAAATTAAGACATTTTAGTCATAAGTCATAAGATAAAGATAAAATGTTGAAATTATAACGTACTAAATCCAAATTTTAAAGGTCATAATTATGAGATTAAAAAGTCAAAATTATGACTAACGTCGAAATTATGACATACTTAAGTCATAATTACAAGATAAAAAGTGGAAATTATGATTTACTAAATCGAAATTATGACTTTAAAATTCATAATTCTGAGATTTAAAAGTCGAAATTATGACATACTTAAGTCATAATTACAAGATAGTTAAAATTATGACTTAAGTCACTATAAGAAATAAAAAGTCAAAATAATTTGACAAAAAGTCGAAATTAAGACATTTTAGTCATAAGTTATAAGATAAAGATAAAATGTTGAAATTATAACGTACTAAATCCAAATTTTAAAGGTCATAATTATGAGATTAAAAAATCAAAATTATGACTAACGTCAAAATTATGACATACTTAAGTCATAATTACAAGATAAAAAGTGGAAATTATGATTTACTAAATCGAAATTATGACTTTAAAATTCATAATTCTGAGATTTAAAAGTCGAAATTATGACATACTTAAGTCATAATTTTAACTATCTTGTAATTATGACTTAAGTCATTATAAGAAATAAAAAGTCAAAATAATTTGACAAAAAGTCGAAATTAAGACATTTTAGTCATAAGTCATAAGATAAAGATAAAATGTTGAAATTATAACGATCTAAATCCAAATTTTAAAGGTCATAATTATGAGATTAAAAAGTCAAAATTATGACTAACGTCGAAATTATGACATACTTAAGTCATAATTACAAGATAGTTAAAATTATGACTTAAGTCATTATAAGAAATAAAAAGTCAAAATAATTTGATAAAAAGTCGAAATTAAGACATTTTAGTCATAAGTCATAAGATAAAGATAAAATGTTGAAATTATAACGTACTAAATCCAAATTTTAAAGGTCATAATTATGAGATTAAAAAATCAAAATTATGACTAACGTCAAAATTATGACATACTTAAGTCATAATTACAAGATAAAAAGTGGAAATTATGATTTACTAAATCAATATTATGACTTTAAAGTCATAATTTTGAGATTAAAAAATCAAAATTATGACAAATCATAATGACAAGATAAAAAGTCGAAATTATGAGATAAAAAGTTGCAAATATGACTTACTTGAGTCATAATTACAAGATAAAGACTTAAGTCATAATTACGATAAAAAGTCAAAATTATTTGACAAAAAGTCTAAATTATGGCATTTTAGAAAGTCATAATTACAAGATAAAATGTTGAAATTATGATTTACTAAATCATAATTATGAGATTAAAAATCAAAATTATGACATACTTCAGTCATAATGACAAGACAAAAAGTCGAAATTATGACTTTAAAAGTCAAAATGATGATTTAACAGTCGAAATCATGACTTAAGTCATAATGACAAGATAAAAAGTTGAAATTATTAGATAAGAAGTCACAAAAAAGTTGAAATTATTATCCATATGTCTATACAGTTGAGATCAAAAGTTTACACCCCCTTACCGAATCTGCAAAATGTTAATTATTTGACTAAAATAAGAGGAATCATACAAAATGCATGTTATTGTTTATTTAGTACTGACCTGAATAGGATATTTCACATAAAAGATGTTTACATATAGTCCATGAGAGAAAGATAAAAGTTGAATTTATAAAAATGATCCAGTTCAAAACTTTAAAGACCAGGGTAAATGTAACTTATTTTTTTCTTCTGGGAAATTCAAGTATCGTCTGTAGCCACTGAAGGGCAGTACTAAATGAAAAAAAAGTTTTCACCCCCAGCCCTTTATAAGTCCCTCAGTAGTGCTCAGTGTGAAAAGATGAATCTCAAAATCATGTACTCGATATAGAGTATACATATTATTACACTGTGTGCATTTGAAATTTAGCTCAAATTCTGAGGTAATCATAATTATAAACAGCCCAATGTCCCAGTTATATAATCTATTATTAAATTTAACAACAAAACAAAACAAAACAAAACAATTGGTGTAGGATATATTTTTGCAACTTAATTTTCACTCAGAAATAGCTATAAATAAATTAAACAACTATAAAGCTATTAAACATGAAGTTCTGTAGTACACATTTCAGAACTGAATCCTCAAACACACACATTCACTCACAGTGTGTGGCGTCCAGAGCTGAGTCACGAGCGTTTCAGAGGTCACTGTTTTAACTTCTCCAGCACAAACAACTCTTAAAGCAGGTTAATAACAGCCTGATAAAATCACACACAGTGGGTGGATGTTAATGGAGTCTAAAACAACAGGAATATGTTTCAATCCAAACCATACAGCAAAAATTCAGCTATAATTTGAGCTGATCTGAGGTCTGCCGTCATTGCACCACACACAACTAGCTCACAATGGGTGAACAAACAGATCACGACACTGTCTAGACAGGATAGAAACACACAACTCACACACACTGTGGTTCATGTCCATGATTGTAGTCTGGAGATAAAGTCATGAACAAGAAAATAAAATAGAATAGAATAAAAAATAAAATAAAATAAAATAAAATATCTATTGCAAAAATCTATTGCAAAGTAGCAAACCTACTTTAATAAAATAATTTAGTAATAAAGTAATTAAAATAATCTTCTCTGGACAAAATGATTTTTAAATTAAATGCTCCATGCAATTAACTTCAGTGCAACAAATACTTTCATTCTGTAAGGATTCATGTTTTTTGTTTTGTAAATTAAACAAAAGTTTGTTTGTAAATTTTAATTTAAATTCAAATTCAAATTTAACCTAATTAATTGAGTTTCACGGTTTCATTTTTACCAAATGCTTACTTTTCTGGACTCCATTTTAATAGTTCCATTAAATTTTAATAACCAAAAGCAACTCCAATTATTTGATTTTATAAAAAAAAAAATGTTTTTTTTTTTTTTTTAAATTGTAAGATTTTTTTTTTTGTGGGAAATTAATAATTTAGATTAACCGATTAATCAATAAATAAAGAATTAAATTATCCCAAAGTAAATTCGTTTTTTTTTTTCACAACATTGATAGAAATAATATGGAATTATATATAATGATAACAATAACAAATAAACACACACAAATAGTTTATTCAAAAGCAAAAAAATATATTTGGATTTAAGTAATAAATTAAATTATTCCAAAATGAAATAATTTTTTTGAAGTAAAAAAATGGGGTATGGTCCTCATAATGAATAATCTTTTTTGTTTTGGGGAAAATTTATATTTTGTATTAATATTAAAATAAAATGTAAGGTTTGAAACCAAACGTAAATATAATTTGAGAAATACTAATATTTTTTTTATCATAATAATATTTTTTAAAAATTATTTTAAGTCATTTTAAAGGCTATTGTTCACTTAAATCTATTTTAATTTTATTATAGTAATAATTAGTAATAATTAGTTATGTTAAATTCAAATTCAAATTTAATTCAACCTAATTAATTGAGTTTTACAGTTCCATTTTTACCAAATGTTTTCCATTACTTTTCTGGATTCCATTTTAATGGTACCATTACACTTTTATAACCAAAAGAATCTCCAGTTATTTGATTATATATATATATATAAAGTTCTTAAGTAAAATTGTAGATTTTATGTGGGAAATTAATTGTTTAATCAATTAACCAATTAATCAATAAATTATTTTTTTTTCACAACAATAATAGAAATAACATGTAATACATGCAATTATTTATAATGATAACAATAACAAATAAAAACAAACAAAGTTTATTTTTTATTCAGATTATTTAAATAGTAAACTAAATTATTCCAAAATGAAATACTTTTTAACAAAGTAAATAAAAATGGGGTATGGTTCTCATAATAAATCATCTTTTTTGTTTTGGGAAAAATTAATATTATAATTATAGAGCCCTATGAAATTTAAATTTAAATTCACATTCAAGTTTAAATTTAACTTAATTGAGTTTTACAGTTTTATTTTGACCAAATTCTGTGTTTTCCATTACTTTTCTAGATTACATTTGAATGGTTCCATTAAACTGTAATAACCAAAAGCATCTCCAATTTTTTGATTTAATAAAAAAAATGTCAAGTAAAATTGTTGATATTTTTTTTTTGTTTGTTAAAGAATTGTTTAGATTAACTGATTAATCGATGAATTAGTCAATTGATTAATCAATATAAAAATTGTCATTAGTGGCAAGTGGCAACCCTTTATAAATACAAATTAAACACATCCTAAAATCTACTATTAATAAATAATATGCTTTCTGGGATTATTTCAGACTGTGAGCTAAACTGGCGGCAGCAGGCTGATTGTTTATCCGGTCAGAGGTGAGATGACGTCTGTCAGGAACACAGCGAGTGGCTCTGACCTGCGGCTCTAATTGAGCTTCAGCGCACAAACGTCTCATGAAGAACGGCTCTCAGAGGTCACGAGGTCGCGGGGTCGCGCCTCCCAGCTGTTCAGGTCTGTCCTTAAAGCTCCACTCCCGACAGGAGAGGATCACAGCCCGACTCTCCCACCGCAGGAGGCTTCAACTCCAGTTTACTCAACCTCCACACTCAACAACACTTAACCCGCTCCGGACTGACGGCCGCTCATTACTCTCACCTCACATCACAACACACAGGGAAAAGGGGAAAAGCAGATTTTCATTGTTTCAATGAGAGATTCCCTTCTTACGGCTCAGACCTCAGCGGTTTAGACATGTGAGCGCTGGAAGAGCATGTTAAGAGCAGCTCACGCAAACTCTGATAAAGCGGCCCGAACAGACCTTTCATTTGCAGACCGCCGCGCTTTGACCTTTGGAGTGGCAAAACTCAAACAAACAGCTCACTAAACAAGCAAACGTTCACAGCGTGCTCGCACAGATAAGAGTTTCCTGTGGGAATATCCAGAGCTATTACTGAGCTGATGTCAGAGACAAAATAATGAGTGAAACGGCAAGAAACACACCGATAACAGAAGAACACCACAGCCGTCAGCTGCTGCAAACACACACAATATACGCATTCACACAAACGCTGCTGTTCACACACTCAGACTCAGAGGTCAGTTCATCTGAATGTGTGGAAGTGTCCAACAGTAACAAATTTGATTTGTGGCCGGAGCCCCTTTAAGGAATTAATTTCAGATTTTAGATATAATTTAAACTGGAAAGTACAAGTTATAGACAGTAAATAAGTATTACTTTTATTAATGTAAAAAAAAAAAAAAATAATAAATAAATAAATAATATATATATATATATTATTTATTTATTTATTATTTTTTTTTTTTTATATATATATATATATATATAATAATATATATATAATATATATATTTATATATATATATATATTCATAAACATTATTATTATTGTAATATTATGTATTACAGTAATTTTCAATACAGGATTTAAATACAATTAATTAATTAATTTAATAACAATAATAAAATATACATAAATATATATGTGTGTGTGTGTGTGTGTGTGTGTGTGTGTGTGTATGTAATTTATACTATGATTATTATTTATTAACAGTTTAATAATTGTGTTTAATATATATATATATATATATATATATATATATATATATATATATATATTTTATACTACAGGGCCGTTGAATGCTTGAATCTGATTGCCTGACGAATGTTCTAGAGGTGTGCATTATATTCAGGGAAACGCACGGCGAACGTAGTTCCAGGCAGCTTTAGACCGCAGTGCATGTCTATATCACTTCGCCATACGATTTCAGTTATTGCAAAGGTCCTTACAGCCCAAAACATCAAAATAACTAAAACCCACAATGACACTGGCCAAACTAATAAATACAGTAAACATCAGGATAAAAACGACAGATTATTTCCATGTTTTTTTCCACAATATATTACGTTTTATTATGTACGGAAAGCACAAACTCTATTAACTCTAATTCTATAAATAATAATAAAAACATTTGTTTTACAACAATAACAAATATTATGTAATAAATACAATTATTATAATGATAGCAATAACAAAAGCAAAAACTATATTTGTATTTTTTTTTTAAACATGTTATTCCAAAATGAATAAAATAATTTGTAACAAAGTAAAAAAAAAATAGTATGGTCCTTATAATAAATGATCTTTTTATGTTGTGTGAATGCACATTTTTGTTTTTGGGAAAAATTATATTTTTAAGTAATATCAAATTAAAATTTAAGGTTTAAACCAAATGTGTAAATTTAATTTGAGAAAAAAAAAATAAAAGATTTGGCTGAATTTAGAGTATTTTTTTCGCAAGTTGGTCCAAAGTATTTTTTTTTTCAGTGCTCACAAACACACACACACACACACACACACACACTTTATTATTATTATTATTATATATAAAAATATTTAAAAAAAATTATTATTATTATTATTATTAAACAATGCATTTTTTTCTCCCACCACTGTCAAATGTGGAAAAAGTTCATTTTGAACACTGTATGGTCAAAAAGTTTTCCCGAGTGCCATTGCTAGTAGAGAAGTCAAATAATATAATATAAAATGAGATCTGAAAGAGGATGACATGAGAAAACATCCTCAGACACTGAGACGAGAGCCGTTATTACATTCACACTCGTATGCTTCAGTAACGCCGGACTTTTCTTCTGAGAGCCACCGCTGCTCAAGATAAACCCATCACACATCAAGACACGAGCAGATGAGAACGTCATTCACAAGCTCAACATTCATCCAAAATATCCAGTTCGACTGGATAAATACAGTCCAGGATGATTATAACAAATCTGACTCTTCCCACAAAAATATTCTGGAAGATGATTGAAGCCGCTCGACGGTCCGTTCTCACAGACTGGATAGTCATTTTCTTAAATCATTACTGTGGAATAGCATTTCATAAAACTCTGCCAGAGATCAATCTGCTCCATGATGAGGTTGAAAACTCATAATTAAACTTTTAATTCCCAGCCAGTTTTCATTTGACAGTCCGAGCTCTGAACAGACGTGAAAGCGAGCTGGAGATCTCACATGCATTCATCTGATTTAATAACACGGCTTACAGTATATTTCTCATAAGAGAGCTCCGACGTGAAAGGAAACGCAATGCAGATGGAAAAACATCCACAAACTGACAACTGTGAATATTGGAACAAAACGAGCTTAAAGTAAACATTTACTCCAGACGCTTTCAACATTCATCTCTGAATGCTTTCATTTGCTTCCTCTGCGATGTTTTAGCTGCGTTTAGCTGTCTGTTTCATTAAATGTACGGTTTCATTTATGCAGTGATTTATTTATGTATTTATATGTGTGTAATTTCAGAGGATCTGCTTATACAGAGAGTCACCGCACAGAGAGCTTGACATTTTACAACGCTTTCATCAAACTAATACACAAGAGTGGCTTGCAAATCAGCCCCGGGTCCATATGCAAAACTTTTCTATGGGCCCCCCGATCATTATGGGCTCCAACTCGGTTAACTTCTTGATTTTTCTTAAGTACATAACATTACGTGAGTATTTACAAGCTGTTTTATTTACGGTATAAATGCTAGGACATAATATTTAACGTTTTCAAGTCTATTCGTTATTTGTAGCATGCAAGTCTCAGCCAATAAATCCCATCAATTTTATGATAAAATACAAACAATAAATGTGTTTTTACGCTCTTTAATTTGTATAACTATATTCGCCTCAGATTAAGCGGCATGTGAATCAATGATCTTTTTCTTTTAATAACGAAATAAACATGAAAAAATATTTAAATGCATGATAAAAAAAAAAAATAAACATGTTTCATGAAATCAATCAATTAGAGTAAAAAAAAAGGCAATAAAACAACTTGTGAATAAGTCATAATGACAACATCTCAGAAAAGCCAACAAGCCTATAACTTTGTTTTATTTTTCTCATAAATCAGCCAGTTAACTGAGTTAAAGCCTACGGTTTTATTGCTGTTTTTTGTTAAATGTGAAGACAGGTGGATGCCACAGACCTTTTTAGACAGAATTTTCACATTAACTTTACGCAATGAATTCTTTCGTTTTAGTAAATTAAAGTAATAATTTAAAGCATTCTATATATAGTCTGTGAGGCAAATATTCAGTGAGTTTTGGATCATTTTTGTGAAGCGTTCCTCAAGACAAAGTCGGCAGAAAGCGCCGTTTTATTTAGCTATTTTACAAAAGCAAAACATTTTGTTGATATTTTGAGTGCACAGAAATAAAAGTAGACCTTTTGCAAAATCCAAAACTGAATTATATTAATAACTGCAACACGGGCTCTGTTCTGATAAGTTTTCTTTTTTCATTTTTTTTTTTTTTTAGTATTTGTTATCCTTTCCTGTCAAAATGCTTTCTACAGATGCGAAAATGCAGAAAATCGAATTTTTATGACAGACGAAAATTTCGGAAGACAGTGTGTAAATCATTATGGGCTCCAACTCAGTTAACTTGTTGATTTTTCTTAAGTACATAACGTTACGTGAGTATTCACAAGCTGTTTTATTTACGGTAAAAATGCTTGGACATAATATTTAACATTTTCAAGTCCATTCCTTATTTGTAGCATGCAAGTCTCAGCCTATAAATTCTGCCAATTTTATGATAAAATACAAACAATAAATGTGTTTTTACACTCTTTAATTTGTATAAATATAGTCGCCTCAGATTAAGCTGCATGTGAATCAATGATCATTTCCTCTTTAATATTTGCAGTACAAAATAAACATGAAAAAAATTAATAAACACGATGTCTCATGAAATCGATTATTAAAAAAAAGGCAATAAAACATCTTGTGAATAAGTCATAATGACAACATCTCAGAAAAGCCAACAAACCTATAACTTTGTTTTATTTTTCTCATAAATCAGCCAGTTAACTGAGTTAAAGCCTATGTTTTATTGCTGTTTTTCATGTTAAATGTGAAGACAGGTGGATGCCACAGACCTTTTTAGACAGCATTTTCACATTAACTTTACGCAATATAACATGATTTAATTACATGAATTCTTTCGTTTTAGTAAATTAAAGTAATAATTTAAAGCATTCTATATATAGTCTGTGAGGCAAATATTCAGTGAGTTTTGGATCATTTTTGTGAAGCGTTCCTCAAGACAAAGTCGGCAGAAAGCGCCGTTTTATTTAGCTATTTTAACGAAAGCAAAACATTTTGTTGATATTGTGAGTGCACACAAATAAAAGTAGACCTTTTGCAAAATCCAAAACTGAATTATATTAATAACTGCAACACGGGCTCTGTTCTGATAAGTTGTCGCCGTTTTCTTTTTTCATTTTTTTTTTTAGTATTTGTTATCCTTTCCTGTCAAAATGCCTTCTACGGATGCGAAAATGCAGAAAATCGAATTTTTATGACAGATGAAAATTTCGGAAGACAGTGTGTAAATCATTATGGGCTCCAACTCAGTTAACTTGTTGATTTTTCTTAAGTACATAACGTTACGTGAGTATTCACAAGCTGTTTTATTTACGGTAAAAATGCTTGGACATAATATTTAACATTTTCAAGTCCATTCATTATTTGTAGCATGCAAGTCTCAGCCTATAAATTCTGCCAATTTTATGATAAAATACAAACAATAAATGTGTTTTTACACTCTTTAATTTGTATAAATATAGTCGCCTCAGATTAAGCTGCATGTGAATCAATGATCATTTCCTCTTTAATATTTGCAGCACAAAATAAACATGAAAACAAATTAATAAACACGATGTCTCATGAAATCGACTATTAAAAAAAAGGCAATAAAACATCTTGTGAATAAGTCATAATGACAACATCTCAGAAAAGCCAACAAGCCTATAACTTTGTTTTATTTTTCTCATAAATCAGCCAGTTAACTGAGTTAAAGCCTATGTTTTATTGCTGTTTTTCATGTTAAATGTGAAGACAGGTGGATGCTACAGACATTTCTTTTTGGGTAGAGTAAGTGGAATTTTCACATTAACTTTACACAATATAACATGATTTTATTACACAAATTCTTCAGTTTTAGTAAATTAAAGTAGTAATTTAAAGCAGATATATTAATCATGTCTGTGAGGCAAATATTCAGTGAGTTTCGGATCATTTTTGTGAATCGCTCCTCTCCAAGACAGAGACAGCAGAAAGCACAGGTTTGTTTTCTCTTGCTATTTTACAAAAGCACAACATTTTGTTGATATTGTGAGTGAACACAAATAAAAGTAGACCTTTTGCAGTTCCGAATGACGCATTACTCTTACCTTTATAAGCAAAAATGATGGCGTATTTTAGGTTTCCACTGTTATTACGAAAAACATGCACTTCCATGTCCTGCAAAGCGCACTTTAGCTTCCACTCTCCACACTAACGAGTGGATATGCATCTAACAGCGCACATTTATCTAGGTTAAATGTTTAAATTAATATTGTGAAATGCATTAAGAGTTTTATGTCTAGGCAAGGCTAAATTGATCAAATATGCTCAACTCATTGCTACTGGGCCCTTGGTCGTTACTTTAAAAAACAAAAGCTTGGATTTAACAAACATAAAATGTTCCAAACATATTTTTAAATTGGCTTATTAAAGAAACGACACAAAATCTACTCACATATATAAATTAAATATCTAAATTTACACAGGAGCAAAATACCTTGTATAATTATATAATTATTACTGATAATAATAAAAATAGTACACATATATTCAAATTAAATATAAGAAAATGCACGAGACATGATATATCTATATTTACACATGCAGAATACTTTTTTATATTTATATAATTATCATTGATAATAATGTATACATACATGATTATAATTAAATTAGGGCCGGGACTTTAACGCGTTAATTTAGATTAATTAATTACACAAAAATAACGCGTTAAAATTTAACAACGCATTTTAATCGCACTTAGTTTTGCACCGCGGAACGTTTCTCACTGGATGAGATTCGGCGGACCGATTATACTGGAGCACCAAATAGCGTTCAGACAAGTTGCGTCCGTCCTAAATAGTATCGTATGTCCCAAATCGTAGTATGTTTAAAAAGTATTCCAAAGATTCCCGGATGGTCTACTACTTAACGATCAATGCACACTCTTAACGGCTAATATTGCCCGCAACACACTGCGACCGTGAACGAGGATTCGATTAGAACTACAAACACGCATAAAAAGTGTTAAAAAACTACAAACATGGAGGATATGCGCGACCAACGGACAGGTAGAGAAAGGGGTTTGAGTGATAAATAATAAGTGTGTAACGGTTACACTGTAACCTGATAAAAAAAATATTTTTTAAATGTTATCCGCGTTATATTCCATGTGCAGCAACATTTATAATGATAGGTTTGGTCATTAACGTTTAAATGCATAATTAAGCAAACACAAGAGCACTGGTCTGTTGGACTTGGTTGAACAAAAATAAACAATATTTTGTTGCTTAAGCTTATGTATTCAGTCATTATTCAATGGTATACTAAAAATCCATGTAAAAATCTTACTTCTCACTGTTCTCAGGTCAAATATTTATATGCGATTAAAATGCGATTAATTTCGATTAATTAATTACAAAGCCTCTAATTAATTAGATTAAATTTTTTAATCGAGTCCCGGCCCTAAATTAAATATAACATGTATAATATAACTATAATTTTACAAGTCTAAGGCACAAGACATGAAATAATATTACTATTACATGACATTATATATAATTTAATATATATTATATATAATTATATTAATATATATTTTAATATATAATATACATAATTTTATTATTAATCATTGATCAAATGCATTATAAAATGATACATTATATCATAATATAATTATAATTTGCATTAACAACATTATAATAATATATTTTTTTAATTATATATATTATATTTCAATTTTATATATAAATATATATTCTAATTAAATATAACATAAGGCACAAGACATGAAATATCTATATTTACACATGCAACATATTTTTCATATTTATTTTATTATTATTATTGATCATAATAATAATAATAATCATAATATATACAAACATGATTAAAATTAAATATAACATAACTATAACTATAATATTTACAAGTCTAAGGCACAAGACATAAAATAATAATATTACTATTATATAAAACACACACACACACACACACATAATATATATTATTTATAATTATATTAATATATATTTTAATATATAATATTATACATATTCATGTTCATATTCATTAATCATTGACCAAAAGCATTATAAGATACATTATATCATAATATAATTCTAATTTGCTTTAACAACAATATTATATAACTATAACTATAATATTTACAAGTCTAAGGCACAAGACATAATATTACTATTATATAATATTATATATATATATATATATATATAT